>NC_051182.1:122047923-122187922 GCF_013339695.2 Rhipicephalus sanguineus
AATATCTCAAAATAGGACTCTCTCACGGTCATTCAAGTGATCACTTATTGAATGAACTCTAGGCCTCAATCTTTTATTGGCATAGCAACTATATGGACAGTCTCGACGGGTTTTCGCCGTCGCCTTCATGTGCTTCCGGTATAAAGTCCAAATTGATAAGATCCCCCCGCGCATTGTATGTTCTACCGCGCGTAAAAGCGCGCGAGCGGGGGCGACGAAAGCGGCCGAAACAGAGTTCAAACAAGACGGCCCATCGCTCGGAGGATGCATGCGATAACATCACCCCGCTCCGAAGGCCTGCCGTCGAAGCAGACAGGAAATGCCCCGCCCGTCTTTAAAGAGCCTTAAAAGACGCGAAGACGCGAGGGGGGGGAGGGGGGAGTGTCGCGACGCGCGAGGAGCAACTTTGACCTTTGAATCTAAGGGCGCGGTGGCGATCGCTGGCGCGCGCACTATCTTGAAAGCCATCACAGCGAGAGGCTCGTATACCCTTCTACGCGCTGCGCTCTCAACGCGAAGTGACCTTGCGGGGAGCATCTCTCCCTGGAGCGGCCGTATTCTCTTGCACCAGCGTTTTGTAGTGTGGAAATCGGTTTTGCACGAAGCTTACCCCACGAGGCGACCGGGAAGGGACGCGACGTTCAATACTGCCGCAGCGAACAGAGACGCTACGGCCGGGTTCGTCGAGTCTCCGTCACGGCGCAGAAAAGGCAGTCGAGGTAGGTTGTCAACAAACACGGGTTTATTAACCCAAGATGCAGCACAGTGCGACAGTTACGGGCTTGCAGGCCGTAAAGCGAACTCCGCAAGACCGATCGAGTACGGTTGCCAGCGGCGCTACGACTATCACACAAAGGGCAGCAGTCGAGCACACGAACGAGAAGCCGCCTGACAGGGCAGCGCGTCAACCTCTCGTGCAGACGTGAGAGCATCTTCCACGGGCAACCCCGCGCCAGACAGAAGCTAGCTCTATGGGGAAGGGGGTTGTCACTGGCGGCCATGATGACAGGCGTTGCGCAGTGACGTAAGCTAGCTTGGTGGCATGAGCGTTGTTCAGGCATGTTCGGGCGCGTGGGTCGTGCGGGGAAGATCAACGCATGGCTCGCACCGAGCAAAAAGGCCTGGCGGCGGAGCCACAGAAGCCATGTCTCCGATTAACGGCGGTTCCTGGCGCTCGAGCCGCGCGGGGCAAGCACACGCGCTAGCTGGGGAACGAGGTGCCAAAGAGGAGGGCGCACTCAATTCCCACAGTATTACGCGAGACTGGATGCAAAACAGTTAGCTGCCAGCCTCAGTTCATGTAACACTACAATTGTTGCTATCGCATTCATTGCATCGCCCTTGCGGTTAAACTGTGACTTTTTTGTATACTCTCACACCGGTCTGCTGGCAGCGGGTGCAGGTGAGCGCAGAGGATGCGGTCGAGAGTAATCCGGCTCCCTAATGCTAGGACACCGTCCGTCGTGTGGATGCGCTGCTGGCGGAGGATCCGCGGATTAGCCGTCCGCGTCCACGACAAATCCGTATTCTGTCCGTCGTCTGAATGCACCATTAACATGTTTAACCCTAATGCGGAATCCTTATAAATATATAGGCCTTTAAAAACTAAATAAATAAATGCGCCTTTACAAATTGCTCTAGACATCCTGGAGTGAACTCCCAACGAGGAGCTTTTGAATTTTATCGCAGTGTCTCTCATTTTATCTCACGTTTGTCTTTTCAACACTGTGGCGACTATCGGCTTCTGCGCCGCGTTATAGTTCCATCAACCTGAGTGCGCTGTGCTTTTGTGCCTAAATGAAAAGAAAATACAATCGATTCATAGTATTCAGTACTCTGTCGGATGGCGGTGAGTGATGACAGGTGATTTAGGTGAACATGCACTCTACTATCGCTGAACTGTATTCAAGTATGAGTTATGTTTAGAACATGAAGTGCTGTAAGTTCTACTGTGGGAAAGCTGTAGTTAGCTGTGCCTAAGATCCTGATTGGCAGCGGGGTTATTTATAAAGATTGTGGGTTGACGCTTTAGGACATGATAGCTCTAGTATTATTAGGAGACGTGCTCTACTGTGTGAGAGCGGTACATGCAGTTGAACCCTCATATATCTAACTCGCAGAAAAACACGCGAATTAGTTCGATGCATCACATAATCCGATGTACAACAATCCAAGAATTCACCTTATCTTCGGCGCCAATTTCGGTACGAAAGTTGGCTTCATGGCAATGTTCACGATAATGCAAGCAAGGCGGTTTTACGAAAATACGCGTGTTTGTTATTGTTTTTTTTTTTAGTTTTCAGTTTTTCTCGGTTTGGTAGGTAGGGGTATGGACTATAGCAGGGGCGAGGTATACGTGAGAAAATACGATATGAACGAAGAGCGTCTAAGTACCGTCATACGTAGCTTTTGCGTACACGTTGGGAGCCGGATGTCTATTGTGCGCTTAGATCCTAATGTCAGCCTCCTTCTTCCACATCGTACTCAGCGTGCTTCTTGGTATGTTGGACGCAGCGGCGCCGTGAGGCTCCTTTTCTCCTCGTCCGACTCTGTTGATCACCGCCAGCTTAGCGGCGAACAGCATGCTCTCCCGTTTCACTGCAGCCGTCACTTTAACGAAGGGAGCGGGGAACCTCGGAGAAAGCGTACGGCGACCGCGCATTCGGCCGATGGACGCCACGACGAGGAATCGTGATAGAAAAAAACTTGGACCATCTCCCCGAAGGGAAACCTGATGGGATGCGAAGCAGCAGCGGTGCGCAGGGCGTTCACCCGGTTGAAACGGGCGTCGACGCGGGTGCTGAAAGAACGGTTTGAAGCGAAACTTGGTGTAGCGTTCACTCGAGTAAACGTTTGTTTGAAACGCAAAGACACGGGAGGCGGGTTGGGTTTCGTGTAAGTTTCATTAAAGTTTCATGTAAGTTTCATTAAAGAGCACTGTACGTGGTTGATGTCTGGGTGTGTGGGTGTGTGAATGTGTCGTGTGGTTGCGCTCTAATTAAGTTTTGGAAATTTCATTAAAGCGTTTGGCAAGACTTCGTAGTCGTTGTTTCTTCAGAGTCGACACACGGGCGCTGGACCGGAGCAGGCGCGCGTTTCGCCTTGACTACCACGGGTGAAGCGAGAGAGAAGTGACACGTTCAGAGGTGTTGTGAGCGGACGGAGCAGCCGGCAGCTGCGGGCGCTACGGCGAGCATGCTGCGAGTGAGGGAGAGAGTGACGTCAGCGTGCACCTGCGAGGGAAGCGTGCGAGGGGAGCGTGACGTCTACGCAAAGCTGTGGCGTGACCTACTTCGTAACACTCCAACACCTACAGCGAGGGGAACGCGTTGTGGCGCATTCGTACGGACGCACGTAACGTACGGCGCTACACACGTGAGTCAAAGAGCTGCTTCGCATCTAATAATGTATTGGCAAGTGGTGGTTTCTATCCGCTCCGCGCGGCGCCCTCCTAATCACACCGCTAGCGCCTTGGAAAATTCCCCATGAACGATAATTAGCCAACTTCTTGGGGGAGAGGGGTATGCCGTCCCCATTCAGTACAGTTCAAGATTTCCTTGTCCGATACGGAGATTACACTAGAGATGGGTCACTCAGGAGCCAGCCGGATCTTTTGAGCGGATCTTTTAAAAGAACGAGTGATCCGTGGCTCAGTAAAATTGAGCGGCGGTTCTTTTGGGGACGACTCACTGAGCCAATTAAACGGCTCACTGAGCCACTAAGTCGAGTGAGACAACTGAGCGACGGCGGCTACGGTTCTCCAGTTCTCTTTCGCACACTGCGAAAGGCGGTGGCGGTTCTTTCTCGCTTCCTGAGAGGCGGTTTTCTCTCGCTCACTCAGCGGTAGTTCGCCCTCGCTCAGTGAGCCGTGATGAACCGTTGGTTGAAACGATTGAACCGCTTCCTTCGAGTTCGCGTTCCCTAAGAGAGGTACACTAGACTTCTGAGTGCTGCTTTCACGCCATCTATTGGCGACGAAAGAAAACAACTGCCCTTTCCCGCTTGCTCGCATGTTGCTCGCAAGAGTGGCAACCTCCTCGCCTTCGGCTTCCTCCGCGGTGGCCCACCGGCTGCTATGTTTTCATCCAGAGGCATGTACAGAGGTGCCGTGGATTCATTTTAGGTTACTGGCCGATGAGTGTTGGCAGATGCGGGCAGACTCGCGCTGCTCGCTTGCTGTGTGTGGTGCGCGTGGCAGTTCATCGTGAGCTGGTGCAACTCGTCGAAGACGAATAAATAAACTTCGTTTACGTCCTTGTTTTATTAGTCTAGCGTAAAATCCCGAGCAAACACCTCACCCTTCTCTCCCCCCCCCCCCTTACGGTGAAGAGTACTCCCACGACATTTGTAGGGGACAACACTTGCTCGGTCATGGATTAAAATTCAATATGGTGGCAGAACAGCCGCTAAAAATAAGGAATGCACACCCGTGCTTCAAATGCAATGCTTTGTTAAATACGAATGCATTCACTCTTTTCATTCGCGGAAGCTCGTGGCAGTTCATCGCAGGCTCGCGGAACCACGTGGAGCTCAAATGCGTCTGCAGAACTTTTTGCAGAGGGGCGCAAGGGCGAGGAGGCTGCCAGGGGGAGGCATTCAGCAGCGACCAGCGCAGGCATCGTATCTATCAAGCTGCCTGCATAGAAAAAAACACGGTTGATCCCTTCGTCATAGGAATCGGAATAACACGAAAGTAAAGCGTGCCCTTACAGAAGTAACTGAATGCTTACGGTACATTGATATAAGAGAGTTTGCACAATGGATATTGATGTCTGGCAGCTAATGGCGCCGTTTAACGTGTATGCACCCACTTTGACGATTGGTGGTACATCTCCATCCCGACGACTAACGTCCATGTTAAATGATTAAACAAACCCTTGTGGTAGCTGTAGTAGTTAACGGTGAAAGCGTAATCAGAGAACGAGGTATGATAGCCAGAAGAGCGTTGCATATTGGACGCAGAACTTGGTCGCCATCCCGCGGTATGTTAAAATGTGATTGAACACCACGGCCGGACTAGAGGGAAACGCAAAGCGCGTCGTGCCGCCCCGGTAGCCCGGCCGCGATTTTTCACGGGCGAGCGCGTGAGCATGGAACGCGGTGTTACAGCCAGGTGAGGCAGGCGCGCGTCTCAGAGCTATTTTTGGTTTGTATTAGCGTAATGCTGAGCGAGGTCGATGCTTTTACGACGCTTGGGCAAAGGTCGCCACCTCGCGGTGTGTTAAGGCATTGACAAAATTCAAGTTGTATTGAAAACGCGCCGAATGGGACGGACGCGTAAACGCGTTGCAGGTGCTAGTCGCGGATGCCACAGCAATGACGAATTACTTTACCTTACCACTCCCAGAGGTCAACACCACCCAGCCGACCGGGAGAGTGGTAGATATAAAAGGCGCGTTCGTAGATCCTCCAGAGTCTGTGTACGATTAATGTATGAAAATACTTTGTGAGGCAATAAAGAAAAAAAAAGACCGTGGCGCAGTGGATAGCGTGCCCGGCATCCGTTGTTGCGGACCGAGCGGTCGTGGGTTCGATGCTCGTTGACGGTACCTTTTTTTCTTTGCCATCTGATTGTGTATATTTTTTCGACGTCATTTCCGTGACGGAAATACGTCACTGAAGTCTTGGTGGACCCCGGCATAAAACACTTTCGTGTTAAAAGTATTCTAAATTGCAAGAGGAGGAGAGAGGGAGAGGTCACTGTCCCCCCACTTGCCTCCTCTCCCTCATAGTGTCAAGCGAGCTGTTAAACTGAGCCGGTTCACATAACTGAGCTGAAGCGTTCGGAGCCGCTCACTGAAGTGAGCCGCTTTGTCCATCAATAACTTTACTACGGGAGTAGCTGAATGACGTCCCGGTTCAGTACCATTGAGGTTTCCTGCCACAACGTATAGCAACTGTCTATGGAGCCGAGTTGAAAGTCCGCCTTTCATTTAAGACTAATCCGTTTTGCCACCGTCACTTCTCAGGGTATGATGCCGATTTACACCTCATTATTTAATTAGTAATTTAGAGCCGTGTAACGTCTACAATTATTTGAAAGACACGAGATATTTTATTCACGTCCTTTATGCGAGCATGACGAAACAATTCCGGCAGATCCCACGCACTGCGTAATCTACGTTATGATAAACACTTAGGAAAATAGTGGCTATGGCGCACAATTTTTGCTTTGACGCGCATACTATGCAGCGCAGCCACGTACTTGTGCAATTGGAGTAGCCGGGTGCGTAAGGCGAGCTTAGCTGGCACGTTGAATACACTGTGGCATTGTAGGGTAGCTAATGATCAGACAGAACGTCGGCACATGAGTTCGAATGCATACATTCATCATACGTTGATCAATGACAAAGATGGCCCCATAGCCAGTTCCTTGGAGACTGTTTCGCGCATCATACATATCTCCTGTACGCGGGATCTTCCTCAATTGATTCGTTATTTTCTCCTAAAGAATGTGACGTAACAGCAATAAAATTTTTGTCTGGCGTTGCCTCAACCCCCATCTTTGTTAACTAAGCGTAGGTACATTGACGGGAGACATGCAGAAAGAATGGTGACCATATGATTTGCTAATATTTGCAGGGCGAATGAATGCATGCGGTTCCATGCATGTTAGTCACCGCTCTCCCTAACTCTCCCTCAGTAATACGGAGTACATCATGCTCTAAATATTAAGCCAAAGCCTTAGGGGCCTAATCAATCGCGACACCTGGCCGTCGCCCACGTATTAGTGATGTAACCTAATGACATCAGCGAAAACCGTCGCTTGATCGAAGGTCGGCCGATCACGGAGGCAGTGCCAAAGCAGGTGAGGTGCAGAAAACTTGCAATGCCTCCGATCTCGGAGGCAGTGCAAATTCACGTTAGGTCTAAGCACAGATTTTCGGAAGGAGGGGGGAGGGGGGGTGTTGGAGGGGTTGTCAATACATCTACTGAGTAGAAAAATCAATACGGCTTTCGCCTTCGAGTCTTCTTAAGTGAAGACATAAGGGACCTCATGAGTTTTTTCGTTACAGTTGTCTAGAGCTCACCGATAGTAGAGGGCTGAGTAATCTAGATCGTCTCCCATCAGTCACCACTATCCAATAGAGCAGAGAAGGCCGTAAACAGTTTGCTCGTCTTCGCAGAAATTTCGGCGTCGCTGGTTGTCAGCGAAATATCACCATCTTGTCCGTGATCGAAAATTCGAAACAGACGCAGATAAAATAAATATTAAAAATTCGGCAGACCCCACGTACCGTGGGAATCGATGGTATGCGAAGCATGCGCGGGGTGGTACGTGACTGTGGCGTGGTTTTTCACATTGAGCGAAGCATTACGGAATGACGCTAGAGATATGTCGAGGTGGTAGACGCACTCTAATATGTTGAAGAGTTGCGTGTGTATTATATAACCAGTTGTTTACACCTTCGTAACGATGGCAAAAGCACCATGGTCTCGCAGGCTGGTCATCCCAACCTGTTTTTCACATCGGGATTCTGACGGCAGAATGCGCAGCTTTAGCGGACAAACTGTCTTGCAACCAGTACACTTTTCTTCTGCTCGACCCGTGCGGCTATCCTCGCAGTTGATTGCAGGCGCCCTCGTAATCACACCGCTAGCTCCTTGGGAAAGTCCCCATGAACGAGAGAAAGCCAACTTCTTGGGGCGTTTCGTGCTGCACGATATTCGATCTATGAAGTGTTCTGGGCGTTTTTGCACGGTGTAGCCATTAGTTTTCCAACGCGTTGAAAGCACTGTAGTGTTCAAGAGTATTTTGATATAAAGAATAATTTTATTTAACCATGTTCGATATTATCGGGTTTGGCTGTAGTTGTGCCGAAAAAATAAGAAAACAAGGAGTGCGCTGTTTCTGTATAAAGACCAATGGGTGAACAATTTTGAGCACCATTTGTGCTCTACTATGGGAGAGCAGTATCACGTCCCAGTACATTACTTCACGGAGAAAACATCCGGGGAGTGTCCGTGGAGCCAGGTGGAAGCTCGCCCTGCACATAAGACTACCCTGTTTAGCCACCGTTCTTTCTCAGGGTATGGTGCCAATTTCCGTCTCAATACTTCATTAGTAACTTAGAGGCGTGTAACGACAAGCAATTACTTGAAAGGCAGGTGATGCTTTATTCACATCTTTTATGCGAGTATGACGAAAGAATTCCGGCGGACCCCACGCACTGCGAAAATCTATGTTGTGATAAATGGTCGGAGAGTTCGTGGTCATGACGTTCACGTTTGCTTTTATTCGCACATTATTCAGCACAGCCAACTTGTCCAATTGGAGTAGTCGGGTGCGTAAGGCAATCTTACCTGGCACGTCGAATACACTGTGACGCTGTAGGGTAGCTAACTGTCCGAAACAAAATTTGCACATGAGTTCGAGCGCTGACGAAAGGACCCCGGAAAAATTACATAAAATATAAATTATCCTTACGGGTGGAGCCTTAGTAGAGGGCCCCACTAGGCCTTAGCGTTCTATTAAACCAAGTTGATCAACGCTTGCTGGTCAAGGTGCGTGCTGCGGTGCGCTCACGTGACTATGGAAAAAAATTCGGCTGCTCCCATTTTCCGTGGGAGTCGATGTTATGGGAATTTGGCGCATTTCTGGGGGATCGAGCAGCAGCGCTACACGTTCCAGTACTGGTAGTTCATACGTAAGAGTGATTACATTAAGACTAGGCGAACATAGCCAACATTCGTGTTGTAACCCGCCGCGATGGTCTAGTGGTTACGATAATCGACTGCTTAACCGAATGTCGTGGGTTCAAATGCCAGTGACGGCGGCCGCATTTCATTGGAGGGCAACTGCTAGAGGCCCGTATGCTTAAATTCGGGTGCATGTATCGAACGCCAGACGGTAAAAATCTCCGGAGCCATTCGCTGCGGCGTTTCTCAAACTCATATAGCGGTTTTGGGGAGTAAAACCCCGCAATTTTTATTAACATTTGAGTACATAGCACTAGCTTTAAGAAGGATTCCCTGAAGTTACCTAAGCAACATGAGACCACACTAACTCAGAGCAAATGATAGTTAGCGAACCCTATTCAGTGGCAGCCAACGGTAATATAACACAAGAATGTACTAGCCAATAATAGCCGATAGTAAGGCAATATTAGACAGTTCAATGCAACATTGCCCACGAATACCGAGAATTAAAGAGCACTGGAACACTTTTTAGCATGGTCAGAAAACGCTGCCGATCAGTAGTAGTGCATGCTCTTGATAACGCGCGAGCAAAACATTAGAGCCCAGCGCACGGCCTGGAATTTACGAGTAATTTTCAGAATCGGCTAATACTCGCTCCCTCTTCTTTCTACAAATTATGCCATATACCCAAATTTCACGGCCATAGGCTGATTTGAGTATCGTGAGCTGCATAGTTACCACGGCGTTTGCGGAAGGCCGGCACGTGCCCGCGTGTGCGCGTGCGATTACATTGAAAGCAAGCCACGCGTTCGAATGAAAAAAAAAAGAAAAAGTGCTCAAGGTCATGACGCGCGCGTGACGTAACTGCTTTCCCTCTTGCCATGCCTCCCCGGTTAGGTTCCAGCTCGCTCGTGGGTACGAGAGAAGAGAGGAAGCGATTGCAGCCCACGACAAATCTCCGTAACAACGCTCGTACTTCACGTAATAAAATTTTTTTGCGGCGGTGAATTGCTGAGCCACGTAACTCTTTTATTAAGGTCATCCGATGGTTAGCTGCAAAAGTGTTGCAGTGTACCTTTACCATAGGGTAACCAAAACTAAGACAGACTGAGCCAAAATCTAAGCACCACTATCCAACACTATCAAACGCGGTATCAAACATAACCAACATAAGATTGTGCGAGTTGGTTGTTCATGTCGAAGTAACTTCAACAAATTCCAGTTACATTCAGCATTCCCTATGCATTCCTCTAACAAAACCCGAAGGCGAAAGCCACCCTCATTTTTAAATGCGAAGCATTGCTTAGTGAACCTCAGGCAAAATGTTATGTGCCCGTGTACTGTGCGATCTCGGTGCACGTTAAATAATTCCAGATGGTCAAAATTCCGCAGCCCTTCACTACGGCGTCTCTCATAATGATATCGTAGTTTTGTGACATAAAACCCCAACAAATATTATTATAACTTTCCTAACGTGTCAATGTGTGTTTTCGCATTTACTGTGTTGGTTGAGACTTTGTATCACATGTGGCACATACCCGCATTACATGAACTCTGGTATGCGGGTATGTGCCACACGTGGCTGAGAGAAAGTGTTTCATGACGTACGCAACAGGTATTTTGCATTATTCATGTCATGACCAGCGAATCGTGTTCGCCATACACTGATCCCCTGTTATACGAATTTTGGTATATTACAAGTAATGGAGACGACCAGGAGAGCGCCCAGACGTAGGCGGCTAGATAGATAGATAGATAGATAGATAGATAGATAGATAGATAGATAGATAGATAGATAGATAGATAGATAGATAGATAGATAGATAGATAGATAGATAGATAGATAGATAGATAGATAGATAGATAGATAGATAGATAGATAGATAGATAGATAGATAGATAGATAGATAGATAGATAGATAGATAGATAGATAGATAGAAACGCCCAAAGTGTCTGAGGTTCGCTATGAAATGCTTCGCATTTAAAAAAATCCTCATCACGCCATTACTCCACAGATCTCCAAAGTTTGTGACGTCATCATGGCTTCATCGCATGACATCGCCGCCTGCTCGAAGGTGGGCCGATCCCGGAGGCAGTGGAAAACCAGGTGAAGTGTTGAAAGCTTGCAATGCCTACGATCCTGGAGGCAGTGCTAAACCATGTTAGGTGCAGAAAGGTATACGACGGGGAGGGGGTGGAGGGGGAAGAATAATACGCTGACTGAGAAAATAAAGAAGTCGACCTTCGCCTTCGAGTCGTCTAACGTGAATGCATAATGAGCCCTGTGAGATTTTATGATGTCTTGCTAGCCATGCGATAGGGACCCCTACAGGCCAGCCCCTGTCCTGTTTTATTTTCAACCTGTCTCTTGTCATTTGCGCTATTTAGCGAGCATTCATACTACGGACCGAATCCGGATTTGGATGAAGGACGGCGCGTCACGTGACCTCACATCAGCGATTCCCCTCATCCGCGCGGCTCGTAGACTGGTAATCCCAACCTGTTTTTCACATCGGGATTCTGACGGCAGAATGCGCAGCTTTAGCGGACAAAGAGGCTTCCAACCAGTACAGTTTTCTTCTGCTCGAACCATGCGGCTGTCCTCGCAGTTTATTTCAGGAGCCCTCCTAATCACACCGATCGCGCTTCGGAAAAGTCCCCAGCAACGTGGAAAAGCCAACTTCTTGGGGCGTTTCGCGCTGCCCGATATTCGATCTATGACGTGTTCTGGCCGTTTTTGTTCGATGTAGCCGTTAGTTTTCCAACGCATTGACGTTAAAGCACTGTCGTGTTGAAAAACATTGCGATATAAAGGATAATTTTATTTACCCAGGTTCGATATTGTCGGGTTTGCCTGTAGCTGTGCCGCAAAATTAACAAGGAGCGCGCAGTTCTTGTGTTTAGACCAATAGAAGAACAATTTTGAGCACCATTTGTACTCTACTGTGGGAGAACGGTATGAAGTCGCGGTTTAGCGCCGTTGAATGTTCTTTGGGACACAGGGCATGTCGACTGCCAATGGAGCCGAACAGGTGTCCGCCCTCATACAAGACTGACCTGTTTTGCCACCGTTCCTTCTCAGAGTATGATGCCAATTTCCGTCTGAATACTTAATTAATAACTGAGAGTCGTGTAACGACAAGAATTATTTGAAAAAATGTTTATACTTTATTCACAACTTTTAGATGAGTATGGTGAAAAAATACCAAGAGATCCCACGGACTGCGGAAATCTATGTTATGATAAACGGTCGTGGTTATGGCGCACAGATTTCCCCGCAGCCACAGACTTGTCTTGTGCAATCGGAGCAGTCGGGTGCGTAAGGCGAGCTTACCTGGCACGTCGAATACACTGTGGCATTAAAGGGTAGCTAATGGTCCGACAGAACATCGGCACATGAGTTCGAGCGCTGACATAAGGAGAACAGAAAAATTACATCAAATATCAATTATTGTTCTGGAGAGAGCCTCAGTCGAGGGCCACACAGGCGTTAGCGTTTCGTTAAACCAAGTCGACCCGCGCTTGCTGGTCAAGGTGCATGCTGCGGTGCACTCACGTGACTATCAAAAATAAATTCGGCAGATCCCACTTTCCGTGGGAGAGGATGTTATGCGAATTTGGCGCATTTCTGGGGGATCGAGCAGCGCTACATGTTCCAGTCCTGTTAGTTCATACGTAATAGTTATTACATTACGACTACACGACTGTAGCAAAACATTCGTGTAGTACCCGCCGCGGTGGTCTAGTGGTTATGGTAATTCACTGCTTATCCGAAGGTCGCGGGATCAAATGCCGGCGACGGCGGCCGTATTTCATTGGAGGCGAAGTGCTAGAGGCCCGTGTGCTTAGACTGAGGTGCACTTAAGGAACGCCAGACGGTCAAAATTTCCGGAGCAATTCATTACGGCGTTTCTCAAAATCATATCGCGGTTTTTGGGAGTAAAACCGCGCAGTTTTTATTAACATTCGTTTACATAGCATTAGCTTTAACAGGGCTTCACTGAAGATATTTAAGCAACATGAGACAGCACTAACTCAGAGCAGCTGATAGTTAGCGAACCCTATTCAGCGGCAGCCAACAGTAATATAACTCAAGAATGTGCCAGCCAGTAATAACCGACTGTAAGGCAATATTAGACAGGCCAGTGCAACATCGCCCATGAGCACCGAAAATTGAAGAGCACTGGAACACTTTTTTAGCATGGTCAGAAATTACACCATCTCCCGCTAAAGGGGACCATGAGGCGATGCGAAGCCGGAGCACATGCACGATCGCGTTCCGTTGGCGTTCGTTGGGCATGCTACCGACCTCGCCTCGTGGAACGCGAAGAGGGACGCTACGCGCGTCGTATCTTCCATCTAGCCTGGCCGTTAATTCTCACAGGGCGAGCGGGGAACGCGGTCGACAGGCGGGCGAGAGGGGGGCAGCGTGGGAGAGGAGAGAGAAGCGGAGGGGACGCGCATGCGCCCGAGCTCATCGCGGCGTTGCGCAGGAGAGAATTTCGGCATGTCTAGCCCGCGTTTCAGAGGAAGAGTGGAAAGGGGGGGAGAGGGAAAGTGGAGAGGGAAAGTGGAGAGGGTAGGAGAGAGGGTGAGTGGAGAGGGTATGCGCATGCGCAGTAAGGGTGGTCACGCCGCACACCACCACAACCACCACCACCGGATTGAGCTCCGCCTTAAGATACTTCGCATCTAAAAACGCTACCGATCAGTAGTGCATGCTCTTGATAACGCGCGAGCAAAACATTAGAGCGCAGCAGCGTCCTGGAATTTAGGAGTAACTTTCAGAATCGACTACTAATCGCTCCCTCTTTCTACAAATTATGCCATATACCCAAGCTTCACGGCCATTGGCTGATTTGAGCATCGTGAGCTGCATAGTTACCGCGGGTTTTGCGGGAGGCCGGCACGTGCCCGCGTGTGCGCGCGCGATCACATTGAAAGCAAGCCGCGCGTTCAAATGAAAAAAAAAAGAAAAAGTGCTCAAGGTCATGACGCGCGCGTGACGTACCTGCTTTCCCTCGTGCCATGCCTCCCTGCTTAGGCTCCAGCTCGCTCGTGGGTACGAGAGAAGGGAGAAAGCAATTGCAGCCTGCGACAGATCTCCGTAACAACGCTCGTACTTCACGTAGTTTCAATTTTTTTTTTTTTTGCGGCGGTAAATTGCTGAGCCACTGCACTCTTTTAATAAGGCCATCCGGTGTTTAGTTGCACAAGTGTTGCAGTGTACATTTACCATGAGGTAACTAAAACTAAGACACATTTAGCCAAAATCTAAGCACTACTATCCGACTCTATCAAACGCTGTAAAACATAACCAAACATAGGATTGTGCGAGTTGGTTGTTCCTGTCGAAGTAACTTCAATAAATTACAGTTGCATTCAGCATTCCCTATGCATTCTTCTAAGAAAACTCGAAGGCGAAAGGCATCCTCATTTTTTTCTTCTCAGTTCTTGTATTGATCCACCCCTCCTCTCTCCCCTCCTCCCTCCCTCCAAACGTTTCTGCACCGAACGTGGTTTTTCACTGCTTCCGTGATCGACCCACCTGTCACCAAGCGACGAAGTGATATGATGACGTCATCGTATGGCGTCCCAAAACTTTGGCGATCTGTGACGTCATCACGTGATGATGATTGTTAGCGTCACTGGTGTTGACGGCGACGAATAATTTTCCTGTTCGATTAGGCATCCTTTGCTTTCGACTTAACATGGTTAAAGATTCAGTGTCGATATATGCCACATCATGGAAAGCAGTTACAGTAAGCCGTCCCGCTATAAGTCGGTTAAGCGCAATGCTCACACACGATGCTACTAACGCACTGTGTTTGGAGCCGGAAGTACGTGCACCGTGCACATATAACCAGCGAGTTTATCCAGCGTTATTTCTCTAGGTAGTCTGTCATTGTCCTTCCGAATAATTAATCAGGATCGTAGGTCTACGTAATGCCAGAGAAGCAATTTAAGAAAGGTCACAGACGCGTCACGTCCTTTAGTGAAAAATGACGCAAGGATTGCGGCAGATGCCACGCACGGTGGAAATTGATGTTATGCTAAACATTCAGCAAAGTAGTGGCTACGGCTCACGATTTGAGTTTTGAAAAACGTGTTACCAGATGCGTGCATTCTAATTATTTAATTCCACATTTTGTGAGCGTGATGCAGGCAAGGAGGTTAAAAAAATTGCTGGAGCGGCGATTATTGCGCAAGAGTGAAGCCGTGCCCACCACAAGATGGCGGCTGCGGCCGCCATCTTAGTAGGGGCACGATAAATCATCGGCGTTTGGCGAAGGAAAGCGAGCGTTTCCCACGCACGCCAGACGAGTTTAATATAGCAACTTTTACGGGTCAGATACTGCTCCAAGCGTGTCTTTGTGTTACTAGTTTTCATCAGTAAGCCTCAAAGTCATGGCGAATTTTGTTGGAGATCAGTCGCCAATACTCCACTCGACGGGTTACTTTTGTCGGCAACAACTATCTTTTATTTTATAATTAACGTAGTATTTATACTAACAGATCAAAGCCATTTAATCTCTTAGTAGGCACCACCAGAAAAGAGCATGTTTCCGAGTTCTTTGGTGGGCAAAAGCTGGCTTCACTTGTTCTGGCAAGGCGTTGCGAGAGCTTCCACTCCAGAATTTTTTTTTAAACCTCCTTGGATGCAGGCTGACCTGGCACGTCGAATACACTTTAATGCCTGAGGGTAGTTCACAGACCGTTGTTAGCACTCGAGTGAGTGCGAGCTTTGACGTCACTGATATCGGGAATAGATACAGTTTCCGGCGCGCCGACACACCGATCAATAATAGCGTTAGTTTTCGGATTCATTCAGAAGCTCGCAACGCTAAATGTGGTAGTTGTACTAGTAAACACAGAGCGATGTATTGTTGTTCGAGTGGATCACCGAAAATACGCGACCGTAATCAACATAACTTGCTGAACGTCGACGCCACTAGCCCACAGTAAGCAATGCTAACCAGATCTAGGGAAGACTGACTCGCGTCGACTTATTCGTGTGAATGTAATAGGTAAGGCGGGCTTACTTCGCACGTTAACTGTTACGAATACAGTGTGGCTCATAGTCTGATGTAACGTCGGCAATCGAGTCGGACTGCTGTCGTAAGTTGCTCCGTGGAAAGTTGAATGCTCCATTGCTCGCATTCCTGCGGGATCGAGGAACGCTACACGTGTAATTCATAGTGGCAAGTACATAACATTGATTCCCTTATGACTGCCTTATGTTACAAACATTAGCTAGAATTGGCTGAAATAAGGCATCACTAGCCAAAAGTGACCGACAGCGAACGTCCTTCAGTAGCAGCCAACGGTAATCTAACACTGCAGGTGTTAGCCAATACTAGCCTATATTAAGGCAGCATTAACAAGTTCAAGGCAACATTATCCAAGTGCAAGCCAGCATTTTCCACCTCTACCCAAAGTTGGCATGCGATAGCAAACTCTAGAAGACACTTAGTCAAAAGCAAGGGCCGAGGATTTTTATTATTTTTTATTTGCATTTGCCTCTGTTTTTCGGTCACGGAACAGATAATGATTTTTTGGTCACAGCCAACGACGCCGACACCGACGCCCACACCGAAATTTCTGCGAAACGAGCTCTTTAAGGCAATCGCATTAAAAGCAAAATCTTTAGTGCATTCTGTACTCTGTTGGATAGTGGCGATTAATGGGAGACGACCTAGATTACTCAGCCCTCTGCTATCGATGAGCTGTAAACAACTTTGACGAAAAAACTCATGAGGTCCCTTATGTCTTCACTTAAGAAGACTCGAAGGCGAAAGCCGTATTCTTCTTTCTACTCAGTAGATGTATTGACAACCCGTCGACCCGCTGGTCGTTGGATTGAATCCCGGCCGCGGCGGCCGCATTTTCGAGAGAGGCGAAAATGCTTGAGGCCCGTGTACTTATGTTTAGGTGCACGTTACAGATCCTCAGGTGGTCAAGATTTGCGGAGTCCTTCTACTATGGCGTCTGTCATAATCATATCGTGGTTTTGGGACGTTAAACCCCTATGATTATTATTATTGACAACCCCTCCACCCCCCATCCCCCCTTTACGACAGTCTGCTTAGACCTAACGTGGATTTCCACTGCCTCCGGGATCGGTGTTTTTGCAACTTTTCTGCACCTCATCCGGTTTGGCACTGCCTCCGTGATCGGCCGCCCTTTAATCAAGCGACGATGTATTCAACTCATGTCATTAGGTGATGTCACGTTATGTGACGTCACGAATTATGGCGATGTGTGACGCCTTCATGTCATAATCTTTTGCATTACACGTACGCCGCCGGCGCCCATGTTATAGTCACCGCTTTCCGCAACTCTGCCCTAGTAATACCGAGTGCATCATGTTCTAAATATTAAGGCAAAAGCCTAAGGTACCAAATCAATTGCGACACTTGCCCGCCGGCGGCCAGGTGTCGCGATTGATTGAGCCCCGTTACATATGCTTCTCTGATCGGAATATGTGCACCAGAGTAGCGGCCAGAAACACGCTAGACGTGTCGTAGGTTCTCGCGTGTATTACGCGAAGTCGATTTAATTAAGTATAGAAGCACGTACAACTTACAATTCTCGTTTGTTTCTGTGCGGTAATAGAGCAAGTCAGTGTCTACCACTCGAGAAATAAGTAAAGTATGTTTTAAAATGATGTTGCCAAGATGCTGTAGAAAATATGAGGCACTGGCTATACCTCTTTACAAAAAAAATCAACATAGCCGCGCCATACAGATGTAAAAAGTAAGGTAACTTATGACAGAATCCTTCTCGTATGTTGCTGGTTTGGCGCAGCATATCAGGTCTTTTGGCAGGAACCATAAGGCCTACGGAAGCCTAGAACAGTGCAGTTTCTAAAACTTTTCTATCAAGAACCGATCATCTGTGAATCTCACAACGACAGTCAATTTCATTTTCACATATTTTCTTATGCTGCTGAACGTTTCGAAAACTCAGTACTCTGAGATCTCTGAATGTGTGCCTGACGTGTTTACGTAATACCAGAGATACTAAGAAAAATGTTTCTTTCATTCTTTGGGATTTAGCATTCTTAGTGGCGGTACCAAAATAAAGCCGATCAATATGTGTTCTGACTCTAATGAAACGCCGGTATAAAGTAGCAGTGGATCTTCACCACCAGATGCACGAGCTAGTTACTTCAACGCGTTTGATTGCGATTTACAAAGGACGACCTTGCAGAATTGCTTGAAATTATTTCGTATTATTTTGTATAGCATTTAGCCGTTTTCTTGTGAAGACAAAATGCGCAAGTTGAGCACTTTAAGTTTTCGCGAATATAACTGCCGGCTCTAATAAGCGCTTTTGTGGATGCCGAAAGCTGTGACGCTATCGAGAACATGTACTGGCAGAAATAGGTGTATTACTACTCACGTTACGGCGAAATGCTAATGTGACTCATTAAGCGCGAAAATTGACCGTCGGTGTGAGCACGAGTCATGGAAAAATACTCATCGCGCGATTACACCACAGATCGCCAAAATTTGAGACGTCGTCATGACTTCTTAGCTAGACGTCGCCGCTTGGACAAAGGTGGGCCGATCCCTGAGGCAGTGCATAACCACGTTAGGTGCAGAAAGCTTTCGGAGATGGAGAGGGTGGAGGGGAAGGACTAGTACATCGACTGAGAAAAAAAATTACAGCATATCCACGGGTGAATGTTGAAGAGCTTGGGCGAAGCTCCTGAAGCAATCATGGTCTCGGGATTCGCTTCTCGTTGAGCCTTTTTCGTAGCGGCGTCCATGGCGCGCACCGTCACGGGATCCGCCTGGCTGCCGCCAAGCGAGCGCCCGCCGCTGCGCATCGTCCATGCTCCGCCAACGATCCGACACGTACGGTGACGATCCACGAGAATGAGAGAGGCGCTCGCTCCCCGCGCATCCCCGTGCAGCCTGCGCAGCAGCCAATCGGAGAGCAGCGGCACTTCCAGCGCCATCTAGTGTCGATTCACACAAGCGCCATATTGCACACAATTCTATTGGACCAACGCCATCTAGGAAATGAGACGAGAAATGGTGATGACGACACAGGTTGTGTACAGCGCCATCTAGAATATCGTCCCTGAACCGCAGTTTGTATGTAATTCTTTGAGACAGCGCCATCTATTGCGTCATACGGGAGATCCGTTTACGCCGGACAACGGAGACGTGACAAGGTTAGACTAAGAGGAGCTACGCCCCTAAAACTTGACCTTCGCATTCGAGTCGTCTTTGGTGAATGCATTAGGAACGCTGTGAGTTTTTATGATGCCTTGCTGGCGATGCAAGAGGCTTGTCCTGTTTTATTTTCAACCTGTCCCTTGCAATATGCGCTGTTTAACATCATGAATCCATATGCGGAATCCTTATAAATATATATAGCCTTGAAAAACTGAATAAGTAAATGCGCCTTTAAAAATTGCTTTAGACCTCTGGAGCGCACATCCAACGAGGAGCTTTTGAATTTTATCCCAGTGTCTTGCCTTTAATCTGGTGTTTTGTCTTTTTGACAACGTGACGAGTATCCGTTTCTGCACCTCATTGCAGCTCCATCAACCTGAGTGCTCTGTGCTTGTGCGCTTAAATGAAAAGAAAATACAATCGATTCACTGTGTTCACTAATCTGTCGGAGATCGGTGGATGATGGCTGATGATTTAGGTAACTATGCGCTCTACTACCGGTGAGCTGTATTCAAGTGTGAGTTATGTTTCTAACTGGAAGTGCTCTAACGGCTCCTATAGGAGAGCTGTATTGAGCGGTGCCAAAGAACCTTATTGGTGGCGGCGTTATTTATAAAGATCGTAGGGTGACAATTTAGAGCATGATGGCTCTAGTATCAGTAGGAGATATACTCTACTGTGTGAGAGCGGTATATACAGTTGAACCTGCATATATCTAATTCGAAAAAATATCATTTAATTCGATGTAAAACTTTCAGTGAATTCGCCTTATTGGTTTCATGGCATTGTTCACGATAATGCAAGGAAGGTGGTTTCACGGCAATGCACGTGTTTTTGTTGTTTTTTTAGCTTTCAGTTTTCCTCGGTTTGTACTTGGCAGTGCGGACTACAGCAGGGGCTTGTTATACGTGAAAAATACGATATCAATGAAAACAGCGTTTCTGCACCGTCCTACGTAGCTTTGCGTACACATCGGGGACTGTATGTCTTTGTGCGCCAAGGCCCTAATGTCGGCTTTGTTCTTCGGTATTGTACTCAGTGTCATTCTTGGTATGCTGGACGCAGCGGCGACGTCAAGCTCCTTTTCACCACGTCCGACTGTTGATCATCGCCAGCTCTACGGCGAACACCAGGCTCTCCCGTTTCACTGCAGCCGTCACGTTAACGACGGCAGCGGGTAATCTCGGAGAATCGTACGGCGACCCCGCTCATTGGCCGATGGACGCGACGACGACCAACCAGGATAGAAAGCATGTGTTGGCAAGTGTTAGTTTCTATTCGCTCCGCGCAGCGCCCTCCTAATCACACCGCTCTCACTTCGGAAAAGTTCCCATCAAGGAGGAAAAGGCAACTTCTTGGGGTGTTTAGAAGAACTTGTTGGTGGGCGAGTTGGCGCATCTTAATACAAAGGGAATAACTGCGCTACCTGACACACACGTAACAACCATACACACACAGACAGGCGCAGACTTGCAACTGAATTTTATTACACATATTCCTCCTATATGTACACTCCGCAGAATTCAATACCGAGCATGCGCTTTTCAGAAAGGTGTCATCACAACAATCCTACAACCATAAGACGTCATCTTAACAGCGCTCATCGATGAATCTCATTTCCGTGCTATGTAAGAACACCGATGACTCACTTACGCATTCATTTCCCTTCTTCCTAATGTGGTATGCTTCGCAAATTTCCCTTGCTCTATTATCTCGGCAGCAGCTCAATATCTTAACATCTTTCAGCATTGGTTCGCACTTGCACTCAGAGCAGTGTGTGTGTAGGTGCCCGTTTGTATTGTTTTTGACTGACAGTTCATGTTCACGCATGCGCACGTTCACACATCTTCCGGTCTGTCCTACATAACTTTTTCCACATGACAAAGGGATTTCATAGACAACGCCAACATTGCACTCTGCATATGAATTTGCGTGCTGTTTCCCACATCCTTGTAACCTGCTATGGCGGTCGCCTATGCGCGCGCACAACCCTTCAAGCTTCTTAGGAGCCGAAAACACGACTTCAACTCCATGTCGCTTCCCAACCTTCTTTAGGTGGTGCGACGTTTTGTGCACATAGGGCACAACTACGCATCTCCTATCGACTTTCGTCCTTTGAGAAGGAACATTTGAGTTTTCGGCCTTGATTTCCTTCAGCACTGCCTCCGCTACTGCAGTTAGTACATATTGCGGGAAACCAGCCTCTTGCAGCCTAACCATCTGTGCTGCAAAGCTTTCGGGGTGTTTCGCGCTGCCCGATATTCGAGCTATGAAGTGTTCTAGCGGTGTTTGTTCGATGTAGCCGTTAGCGTTGACGCTAACGTTATACGTGATAGCGTTGACGTTACAGCAATGTTGTGTTCAAAAATATTTCGATATAAAGGATCATTTTATTTCACCATGTTCCATGTTGTCGGATTTGGCTGCAGCTGTGCCGACAAAAAAATCACACCATCTCCCGCTAAAGGGGACCTGAGGCGATGCGAAGCAGCGTTTCAGCATGTAGAGCCAACACCCTCTAGACTCTAAGGCCGAAGCGCTCTCCGCATTCGAAGTGCTGACGTCACCAAGTGGAGGCGGCGACGGCAGCGGGAATCCGGTTTCCCCCGTTACCGGTGGCCCGCTCAAACGCGGATGGATACAAGTCGAAACACGTGTCACTGGTCGTCATTAAGAAAGTCGCGCCATTTTTCTGAATAAACAAATACAATCGGCAGAAGAAACCTGCAATAACCCTATGAGAGTTATCTTTAAATGAAATATCAGCACCCAGCGAGATAACTTTCAACTCAAAAGCGCGCTATATTTAATGACGGAAGGCGAGTAGTGCGGCGGAGCACCGGCACGTCAGTATGTTTCTTGCTGCCATACGTGGTACGTCGGTTCTGTCAGTGCAGTGTGCCGTTTTTTTCTAAAATGCGAGAACGTCGTGCGTGCTGAAGCGTGTGTGGGGCATTGAGTTCGTCAAACCGAACAAGTGCTGTGTCCTTCAGTGCAGTAGCAATTACGACTTGAAGTGCAAGGTGTGCGTTTTTCGATTTTCCAAGATGCGGAGCTGCGCTAAAAATGGCTGCGCGCGATTTCGTGTGACAACTTCACTCCTTCACAGAACCTCAGAGTGAGTTTTCCTGCAGAATATTCTACATATACTTCCAAGCGTGATTAGAAGTACGACGGTCGCCACTTCTAGAAACGCCAGTGACGAGGATGAGGAAAGGCATGACCTTCAGAGGGAAGCAAACTGTTCACGGCCTTGCTGCAACGTAGTTGTCACCGAGGAAACGCTGTAAAACATGACGGACATTATCCCGGTATTGGTGTATATGGCAGGGCATGCTGTCTATGCCGCCTTGAAGAAACTCGAGTGAGAAATGTAGAGAAGCAACGACAGTGAATAAAGAAACTTCAGTTTGTGTTGCAGAGAAGCACTGACCTCGTCAGAGCAATGGACCGTGGACGGATCCTGCTTTTAGCGCTGTTTGTCGTAAATGCTGTCGCATATAATCATGCAGTCCTGGAGCAATCGTCAAAACAAGAAGTGCTTTAAAGTTCTCTCATTGTGGAGCTCCTAACGAACGACGAGTCGTCATATTTTAATACCTGCGACGATGGACATGCTTGACAGCTGGTTTTGAAGCAAGAGTTGCAGTGCAGCACGAATCCTCTCATACAATTCTTTAGCCGCAAGAAATGGTTTTAGAAGCTGAATCGAAATCAAAGAAGGGAAAGCTGGAAACGCTCAGCTAGAAATAGCTCTCGAAGTGCCTTTGGCCCCGCTGTAAATAAAGTTGTTCAGACAAAATGCCATTAGTCTCCCGTTCTCGCTTATAAAGCACGCTTGCGACCTGGTGTAAGATTTCCTCTGTTTCATTTATTACCTGCCCATAAGTTCCCTATCACTGGCAAGCGCAACTCGAGAAGGCAAATGTATGGAGCCTACGTATTTTCGCACGAACAGTTAACCTTGCAGTTTTACTTAAGGTCGAAGGGTAGCTTGTTCCTATGAATCTTTTTTTTATTCGAACTTCCCTGAATGCATTACGCGAAGATAATTTTCTTCGAGGTGTGACTACGTGTTCGGGCTCTTTTGTGGCCGATGTATCAATCAGTCGCAAGTTTGTGCTACCAGCCAGATGTATAACCAAGAACCGATCAACAAAATTATGCGAAGTTCCTGGACATTTCATATATCTATTTCTGTTTACTACCGAGGTGAAATACAGGGCATAAGCTCAGCAAAACTCGGTTTAAGTGCTTGATACTCCTCAGAGCAAACACACGTCTTTTAACTTATTCACAAAAGAAAGAAATATGTCAAAATTTGTGAGGCTCATTTGACCGTAAATATTTGCATGCAATTCCTTTACTCCTGGGGAGGGAATTCCTAAGCACCAAACAGGAACATTGACGAAAGAAAAGGCCAAGACAAGCGCACAGCAGACGTCCCTACGCAAGCCTTCGCTGTGTGGCGAGCAACCGCCGCCGCCGCTTCGTGACGTCACGGTGGCAGCCTTCAGGCCTTAAAGTCTAGATGGTGTTGGTAGAGCCCGCGTTTCAGAGGGGGAGTGGAGAGGGGAGGCGAGAGAGGCACAGTAGAGAGGGGGAGGGGAGAGAAGAAAAGGGGAGAGATGGAAAGGGGAGAGAGGCAGTGGAGAGGGTGAGGAGAAAGGGGTAGTTGAGAGGGAGAGGTGTGTGGCGAGGGCTTGCGCATGCGCAGTAAGGGTGGTCACGCCGCACACCACCACCATTACCACCGGATTGAACTCCGCTATAAGATGCTTCACATCTAATAACAAGAAGCGCGCAGTTTCCGTCTTTAGACCACTAGGTGAACAATCTTGAGCACCATTTGTACTCTACTATGGGAGGGCGGTTTGACACATCTGTTCACTACTCATGTGAGGACGCTGCCAAGCATGGTTTATGAAGCCGAATAGATGTCCGCCCTGCATATAAGACTAACCTGTTTAGCCACCGTTCCTTCTCAGGGTATGACGCCATTTTCCGTCTCAATACTTAATTAGTAGTGTAAAACCATGCAACGACAACAATTATTTGAAAGACAAGTGATACCTTATTCACATCTTTTAGGCGATTATGACGAAAGAATTCTGGCAGACCCCACGCACTGCGGAAATTTGTGTTATCATAAACGGCCAGGGAGGTGTGGTTATGGTGCACAGATTTGCTTTGACTCGCACATATGCAGCGGAGCCACGCATATGTGGAATTCGAGTAGTCGGGTGCTTAGGCGAGTTTACCTGGCACGTCGAATGCACTGTGACGCTGTGGGGTAGCTAACTGTCCGACAGAACATCCGAACACGAATTCGAGCGCTGACGAAAAGAGAACAGGAAAATTACATAAAATCTCAGCTATTGTTACGGGGGGAGCCTTAGTCGAGGGCCCCACTAGGTCTTAGCGTTCCATAAGCGAAGTCGATCAGCGCTTGCTGGTTGAAGTGCATGCTGCGAAAAAAAAAATTCGGCAAATCCTATTTTCCTTGGGAGTCGATGTTACGCGAATTTGGTGCATTTCTGCTGGGTTGAGCAGCGCTACATGTTACAGTCCTGGTAGTCCATACGTAAAACTTATAACCACAGGTCGGTAAACTGACTCATGAGTCGACTAACTCAGACTCACTCAGACTCATATCGCTCCGTGAGTTCGAGTCTGAGTGAGTTTGGGCGAGTAATAGTTTAGTGAGTTTGAGTCCGAGCGAGTTCTGTTAAGACACATTTAATGAGTCTGAGTCCGAGTGAGTCCGGCTGAGGAATATTTCGGTGAATCTGAGTCCAAGTGAGCCCTAAGCACAAAATATATTTCTTGAGTGAATCTGAGTGAATCTGAGTGAACTCCCAATTTTTTTGACCACCTCTGGTGATAACTATTCAACTTCAATATTACTATCAGCCTTATGACGGCTCACATTGATACCCACTTCTACGCACATATACTTCATCGCACTAGTGTTCATACGCTATTTCAATATTTATTGATCAGAGGCGTGCCTTGACCACCCCCCACCCCCCCGCGATATTTTTCAAAGGGAGTTCTTGATACAAATATCTCGTGTCAATCATCTCTTTCAATAAAAATGGGCTTACTGATAACTCGCTGATAACTCGTATGTGAAGGTACGAGATTATAATGCGTTTCGTAGGGCACCGTTTATGCGAGATATTGGCGTTTAAGTACGTTGACATCCTGATCGAAAAAGCTAAACATACGCTAACGTACTCATGAGGTGACTCACTCAGACTCAGATAGAGCCGTGAGTCTGAGTGAGTCCGAGCGAGTAATATTCAGGTGAGTCTGAGTCGAGGTGAGTCCGCTTCAGAAAATTTAGTGAGTCTGAGTCCAGGTGAGTCCGGTTGAGGAAAATTTTGGTGAGTCCGAGTCCGCGTGAGCCCTAAGGACAAAATATATTCCACGACTGAGTTTGAGTGAGGTCCACATTTTTGGGGACCTATGGTTTTAACATTATGACTACTCGACTATAGCCACCAACATTCATGTAGTAAGTCCTCTAGCACACGGGCCTATAGCGAAATGCTAGAGGCCCGTGTGCTTGCATTCAGGTGCACGTAAAGCACGCCAGGCGGTCGAAATTTCCGGAGCTATTCAGTACAGTGTCCCTCAAAATCATAACGCGGTTTTGGGGCGTAAATCCCCGGCAATTTTTATTAACATTTATGTACTTCTTAGTACTTGTTTAGGAACGCTTCACTGCGGATATCTAGTTGCCGCGGCCGCTGCAGGAGGTCATCACGCGCCCGCAAGCGCGCTCGCGATCACACTGAAAGCAAGTGGCGCGTTCGAAAAACGAAAAAAGGAAAGAAGTGCTCAAGGTCATGACGCGCGCGTGATGTAACTTCTTTCCCCATTGCCATGGTCGTGGGTACGAGAGGAGAGAGAAAGCATTTACAGCGTGCGACAAATCTCCCTAACTCCGCTCGTACTTGACGGATTCTAAAATTTTTTGCGGCGGTCGATTCCTGAGCCATTGATCTCTGTTAATGAAGCCATCCGATGGTTACTTGCAAAAGTGTTGCAGTTCCCCTTTACCATGGGGTAGCCAACACTAAGACACATTTAGCCGAAACCTAATCACCACTCAGGAGAGTTGCTTGTTGGGCAAGTTGGTACATTCTTAGTTAACTAAGTATGTCACGTCTCTGCGCTCTGTCTCTGTTTTCTGCCGCTCTGCTGTTTTCCGATTTTCGACGT
The DNA here is from genome assembly GCF_013339695.2 of Rhipicephalus sanguineus. NCBI lineage: Eukaryota > Metazoa > Arthropoda > Arachnida > Ixodida > Ixodidae > Rhipicephalus > Rhipicephalus sanguineus. The sequence goes on from NC_051182.1 coordinate 122,073,985, forward strand.
TTTGTGGCTTCTTTTGTATTTAACTAATCACCACTATCCAACATTATCAAACGCTGTAGCAAACATAAAAAAAAATGTAAGATGGTAGTTCTTTGGGCGAGTTGGTTGTTCATGTAGAAATAACTTCAATAAATTGCAGTTGCATTCAGCATTCCCTATGCATTGTTCTAAAAAACCTCGACGGCGAAAGCTATCATCATCTTTTTCTTCTTATTCGGTGTATCGATCGTCTCACTTCCCTCCCTCGAAACGTTTCTGCACCTAACGTGGTTTTGTACTACTTCCGTGATCGGCACACCTTTGACCAAGCGGCGGTCATATGATGACGTCCAAAACTTTGGCGATCTGTGATTTCATCACGTGACGATGATTGTTGGCATCCCTCAAGTTGACGCCGACGGTTAATTTTCGCGTTTGATTAGGCATCTCAGGCTTTCGCCTTAATATGGTTAAGGATTTAGTGTCCATGTATGCCGTATTGCGATGAGAGTACGGCGTCTAGCTATAAGAAGCCTAAGAACAGTGGTGTGTTTAGAAAAATTTATTATCACAGACGCTTCACATCAATAACAATTCAACGTAACATTTGCTTGCTAGACATACGTTTACGAGAATGACAAAACAAACTTCAGTTACATGGAACAAAACACGAATTGACGAAGGCAACACGTACAATCGATGTTTCACATATATATAAACACACACAAATTTGTCACAAAAGGATGGATATACATATGTACATTACATGGCAAACGAAAAGCACAAATAAAACGTGAATATGTACATTTTGCGTATTTACATGGTATTTCGGCCGGCACCAAAAGAGACATCAGCCTACCAGAACCAGGAAGGCCGAAAGACAAGCTTCACGCGTCTGTCACAGACCAACACAAAAGGGCAAGACCACTGCCTGAGGAATTCCTCCTCCCCGAGAAAGAAGAGCTCCTCTGACAGAACAGACAGAAGCTCCGAGTACAGTCGCTCTAGGATCGGGAAGAGAGCGCGACGGCGACGGCCTGCTGCAACCGCCTCGCAGCGGTTGCGCCAAAGACAGAAAACACCGGCAACAACGAGAAGGCAGGCGAAGCGGCCTCGAGAACAACGCCCAGAAGAAACGAAGCGATCTACTCTGAGCCCGCGAAATCCAGCATGCACGGCCCTCCAGAAAATACGAGCAATAACACATTGCTTCAGAACATGCTGATTTGTTTCCTGAAGGGAGCAGTTCGGGCATGTTGCGGACTGGACCATTCACCACCGCTCGAGGCGGTCGAGAGTGGGAAGCACACCCCACCCCAGGCGCCACACGAAGTCCCGGAGGTGGCCAGGCAGAAAAGATGCCGTTAGCGCGCTCCAAGACACACGACCAGAGCGAGCACGGCGAGCCGGAGGAACTAACGGGAGCAACAAAGCCGCTGTTGTGTTAACAATAGGATTGTTTTGCACATCTACTCCAGGACAGGTCAACTGGACATGGCGAAAAAATGCAACAGCTGTTGCATAAAATGCAGGGAGTGTTATTGACTGAGGGCCCCTGTTAAGATGCATATTAGGCAACAAATGCCGGAGGTGAGTGCCCAGAAAGTAATACGCAAGAGTACGCGCGGGCGATTCTTCCCCTTGTACAAGGCGCAACAGGAAGCGCAGTGCCAGCAGCCGGCAGCGTATAGACACCGAAGGGAAAGCAAAGCCTCCCTGGGCGCGCTGCTGTCCTAGTGCCGCGCGAGAGACCAACTCAGTGCCACCTGACCAAAAAAAGGAACACAATGCCGACTGCAGCGATCGCACGATACGTAAAGGCGGCTGCACCACGTGACAGAGGTACCAAATACGACCGCAAAATACAGTCTGCGCAAGGTACCTTCGCTCGAGAAGCGGAAAGTCGAAATCCCATGCGTCCTGAATTTTTTGTCTTACTTCTTCGAGAGCGGTTGACCAAACGGAGTCACAAATGCCATAGTGGGTGTATAATATACCTAAAATACGAAGGGTCGTGGCCGGTTGAATAGGGTAAACGGAGCTAAGTCTGGAGTTTGGAGAGCCAATGAACACATACCGGGATTTGGAGAAGTTCAGTACTGCACCTGAAATGTCACCGTACTCGAAGAATAAACGCAGGCTGTGTGAAACACTACCTTCATCTGAAAGGTACAGGGTTATGTCGTCAGCAAAAGCTGTCACTTTCACAACATTGCTGCCAGGAAGCGCAAGACCCCGTACGCGCGAATCCTGCGTCTAAAGCACACAAGAATGGCTCAATGCTGAGGATAAATAGCACAGGAGACAATGGACATCCCTGACGAACCCCACGTGTAATGGGAAAGGCAGCACTTTCCCAACCATCCAGAACCAGTGTGCTTTTTATATGAGTGTAGGTATTCCTAATTAATTCCACAAATGAATTAGGAAAGCCGAAGGCTGTGAGCACGTTGAAGATATACGCATGCTCCAGTCGGTCAAATGCTTTATCCTGGTCCAAAGAAACAAGCAGACCACGTGCTGACCGCGACAGCGTATAGGCTATTACATCACGGGTGGTAAAGGACAAGCTGTGTATTTCTCGTCCAGGCACTGATGAAGCTTGGTGATTACCCACCAGTGAGTTTAAGAGAGCCCTCAAACGTTGAACGATTACCGTCGCGAAGATCTTATAGTCAACATTAAGGAGCGTGATAGGCCTCCAGTCTTCAGGACTAACAGAGGAAGCGTCTCCTTTTGGGATAAGTATAATGCGGCCATCTCGAAAACTGGACGGAAAGACGCCATCATCAAAACACCGCCGGATAACCGCGGTAAAGGCAGCACCGATTTCATTCCAAAATGTCAAGTAAAACTCAACCGGAAAACCGTCTGGCCCGGGGGCCGTTCCACGTTTCATGGACTGCAGTGCGGCCTTTACCTCTTCGGGTGATGGAGGGGCATGCAGAGAATCAGCGGCTTCTTGAGTAATGCGGGGTAACCCCCTAAGCATGGGCGGTAATATGTCACAGTTTGTCTGCATGGTCGAACATGACATCGCTTCGAAATGCGCCAAGAAAAGAGACCGGTCACGCGTAGGAAGCGGCTGCGCAGGTGGTATCTGTGTGGTCATAGAGGGAGAGGGCTGCGACTGCCCAAAAAACGAATGCCTCGCATAGCGTAGTACTTCAGGATGTGCAGAGGGGTTGCGCCTACAGCGCCATGCTGCCGCCGCCAAAGACGAGGCAGCAATCAAGCGCTGGAAGCGTTCACGTAACTCACGCTGCCAAGCTCGCATCAGGGGAGACGCCGTTTCGGCCCGCAGGGCGATGCGCAACTTCGTTGCAGTAGCGGCCAGCTCCTCAGAAACGCGACGACGCAGCGAACGGCCTTGAACTGAACAGTGTAGACGCCACTGCGTTTTAAGAGCGTCCCAATCAGCTGGGCTAGATGTAGCGAACGACACACGTATTGCACGTGACAAATCCGACCGTGAGCGCGCGTCTTGGAGGACGCGAACATCAAGGCGCCATGGTTTTTCCGAAAAAGAAAATGGAATTTTGAGCTCCAAGACAATAGGACGATGATCAGAGATGTACACGGGAGAAGGGGGAAAGGGCGGAACATGGAAATCGGAGACAAACGCCTCTAAGGCACGCGGAATATAAGCCCGGTCGAGCCTACTGGAGGACGGTCCGCGTCGCCATGTCCAAACAAAGGCATTGCCGTGCACGACATTGTGCGCATCCAATAATGAAAAGTGCTGAACAAGGCGGCACAACTCGCGTGAATTCCATGCAGGCCGACCCCAGCCAGGACCCTGTACATCGGTTCGCGTATTCAACACACAATTAAAGTCGCCAATTAAAATAACGTGACGACCGTCGAGAAAAAAACCATCCAGGCCCTTAAAAAAATCATTAGACTGCCCGCCTTGTGCTGGCCCATACACGCATAGTATTCGTAATCTAAAAGCAAAGTAAACGCAGTCTAAAGCCAAAACCCTTCCCACGCCGTCGTAGAAAACGTGGTGATCCCTCAATAAAGCCCGATTAAATATGATAATTCCTACTCCAGTAAACGAGATGTAGCGTAAGAGAAATAACAATCGAGGTTGAACTTTCGTTTGAAGGCCAGCACGTCGGATAGCGAGAAGAAATTGGTTTCCTGCAGGCACAAAACATCACAATTTGCAGCACGGGCTACACTAATCACTTCAGCCTGTTTTGCCGCACTGCGAAAACCTTGAACATTCAAAGAAATTATATTTAGTATAGCAGCCATAATGAAAAGTAAAGACTAACCTGGACGTATAGTTCTAGACGGTGTCAAGGAAAGTGTCCAGGGGACACTTTCTTAACCATGTCACGACTCACAGTTCGACCCTCCGGAAGAGGGTCGAGGTTTTTTGGGCCGTTGGGATTCAGAACGGCCATCGCTGAGTTCATCCGAGCAAGAACCAGAAGTATGCCCACGCTTGACTTCACCTTGAGCTCCCATTTCGACGTCAAATTCACCAACACTAGACAGTCCGATGCTACTGTCCAGTCCCAGGCTGAAGCTGTCCTCCGAATACGTGTCCTGTGGAGGTAGAGGCTGAGCCGCCGGTAAGCTTGGGTCCACATTCTCGATGGTAGCAGCACGTTCCATGTCTCCGCGGGCCGGTGTAAGTAGCGTTCGTGCAGGTGGTTTTTTAGGTGCACGGCGCGACGTCGAAGCAGCGACGGCAGAGGTTGCGATATCCTCCTGAGCACCCGATGAACTGTACAAAGAGCCACGGCACGTTCTGTATGGAGCCAAAAGTACGTACATCTTGCAGATGTAACCTGCCTGTTTACCCACCGTTATTTCTCTACTTAGTCTGTCGTTGTCTTTCTGAAAAATTAATTAGGGTCGTAGGTCTACGTAATGCCAGACAAGCAGTTTAAGAAAGAATACTCACGCATCATGTCCTTTAGTCAAAAATGACGCAAGGATTCCGGCAGATGCCACGCACGGTGGAAACTGATGTAACGCTAAAGATTCAGCAAAGCAATGGCTACGGCTCACTGTTCGACTCTTAACCAAGTGTTGCGAGATGCATGCATACTACTTATTGAAATCCAGAATTTGTGAGCGCGATGATGGCTTACCTGGCACCTCGAATACACTTTGATGCCTGAGGGTAGTTAATAGACCGTTGTTAGCAGTCGAGTGAGTACGAGCTTTGACGTCACTCATATTGGGGATAGATACAGTCTCCGGCGCGCTGACACTCCTATCAATAATATCGTTAGTTTTCGCATTCAGTCAGAAGCTAGCAACGCTAAATGTGGCAGCTATATTATTATACACAGAGCGATGCATTGTTTTACGAGTGGAACACCGAAAATACGTAACTCTAATCAAAATAAGTCTGCTCTAGCGAAACGTAGGCGCCACTAGCCCACAGAAAGCAATGTTAATCAGCTCTGGGGAAGACTAACTCGCGTCGTCGTAATCATGTGAATGGAATAGCTGTGTGCGCAAGGCGGACTTACTTGGCACGTCAAGTTAGCTGTTGCGAATACTGTAGTGTAGCTCATAGTGCGACGCAACGTCGGCAATTGAGTCGGACTGCTGACGTAAGTTGCATCGTGGAAAGTTGGATGCTCCATTGCCCGCATTCCTAATGGATCCAGGAAAACTACACGTGTCATTAATAGTGCTAAGTACATAAGGTTGGTTCCGCTGTGACTGCCCTCTGTAACGAACATTAGCTAGAATTAGATAAAAGAAGGCATCACTAGCCAAAAGTGACCAACATCGAACGTCCTTCAGTAACAGCTAACGGTTATACAACACTGCAGGTGTCAGCCAATACTAGCCTATATTTAGGCAGCATTACCATGTACAAGCCATCATTATCCAAGTGCAAGCCAGCATTTTCCATCACTACCGAAAGGTGGCATGCGGTAGTAAACTCTAGGAGACGCTTAGTCAAAAGCAAGGGCCGAAGATTTTTATTATTTATTTTATTTGCATTTGCCTCGATTTTTCGGTCACGGGAAAGATAATGATTTTTTGGTCGGAACCAACGACACCGAAACCGACGCCGACACCGAAATTTCTGGGAAGCGAGCTCTTTAACGCTATCGCATTAAAATGCAAAGTGTTTAGGGCATTCTGTACTCTGTTGGATAGTGGCGACTGATGGGAGACGACGTAGATTACACAGCCCTTTACTATCGATGAGCTGTAAACAACTTTGACGAAAAAACTCGTGAGGTCCCTTGTGCCAGCGCCTAAGACGACTCCAAGGCGAAAGCCGTATTCTTCTTTCTACTCAGTACATGTATTGACAACCCCTCGACTCGCAGGTCGTGGGATCGAATCCCGGCCGCGGCGGCCCCATTTTCCATAAAGGCGAAAATGCTTGAGGCCCGTGTACTTATGATTAGGTGCGCGTTATATATCCTGAGGTGGTCAACATTTCCGGAGCCCTCTACTATGGCGTCTCTTAAAATCATATCGTGGTTTTGGCACGTTAAATTTCAGCGATTATTATTGCTGAACCCCCCCCCCCCCCCGCCGTTCCGAAAGTCTGCTTAGAGATATCCTATCGGCATGCACAAAACTAACGCTTCGCGGCAATAATAAGGCAAAAGCCTAAGGTGCCTAATCAATCGCGACACCTGGACGCCGGCGGCCAGGTGGCGCGATTGATTGAGCCCCGTTACATATGCTTCTGTCATGGGAATCTGTGCCCCAGAGTAGCGGCCAGAAACACGGTAGAGGTGTCGTAGGTTCTCGCACGTATTACGCGAAGTCGATTTAATTATGTACAGAAGCATGTCCAACTTACAATTTCCGTCTGTTTCTGTGCAGTAAAACAGTAAGTCTGTGGCTACCACTCGAGAGAGAGAGAGAGAGAGAAAAAACTTTATTTTTAAAATCAGTCAATTACGTCAGGCATTGCCCGTCGCCCCTAGCCGTCGGCCGGAATCCCTTGAGACACGGCAGCAGCAAGGGCTTGACTGATGAGGTCCCGCTGGACGTTGGGGTCTCCTGGGAGGCCCTGCTCCGCTACCACTCGAGAAATAAGTAAAGTATGTTTGAAAATGATGTTGCCAAGATGCTGTAGAAATTATGAGGCACTGGCTATACCTCTTCACAGAAATATCAACATAGCCGAGCCATACAGATGCACAAGATAAGGTAACTTATGACAGAATCCTTCTCGTATGTTGTTGGTTTGGCGCAGCATATCAGGTCCGTTGGTAGGAACCATAAAGCCTGCGGAAGCCAAGAACCGTGCAGTTTATAAACTCATCTTTTAAGAACCGATCACCTGTGAGTCTCTCAACGACAGTCAATTTCATTTTCACACATCTTCGTATCGTGCCGAAACTTTCAGAACGCTCAGTACTCTGTTATCTTTAAATGTGTGCCGGACGTGTTCCCATAATACAAGAGATACTAAGAAAAATGTTCGTTTCAGTCTTTGGGATTTAGCATTCTTAGTGGCGTACCAAAATAACGCCGATCAATATATGTTCTGACTCTAATGAAACGCGGGTATGAAGTAGCAGTGGATCTTCACCACCAAATGCACGAGCTAGTTGCTACTTCAACGCGCTTGATTGCGAATTACAAAGGACGACCTTGCAGAATTGCTTGAAATTATTTTGTAATATATTATACAGCATTTAGCCGTTTCCTTGTCAACACGAAGTGCACAAGTTGAACACCTCAAGTTTTCGCAAATATAACTGTCGGCTCTAATAAGCTCTTTTGTGGATTCCTAAAGCTGTGACGCTATCCAGAACATGCACTGGCAGAAATAGGAGTATTACTACTCATATTACGCCGAAAGGCTAATCTGGCTCATTAAACGCAAAAATTGACCGTCGGTGTGAACACCATTCATGGAAAAATACTCATCTCGCGATTACTCCACAGATCGCCAAAATTTGTGACGTCGTCATGACTTCTTCGCTTCACATCGCCGCTTGGGCAAAGGTGGGCCGATCCCGGAGGCAGTGCAAAACCACGTTGGGTGCAGAAAGCTTTCGGACGGGGAGGCGATGGAGGGGGAGGATTAGTACGGTGACTGAGAAGAAGTGGACCTTCGCCTTCGAGTTGTCTTTGGTGAATGCATTAGGAACGCTGTGAGTTTTTATGATGTCTTGCTAGTATTGCAAGAGGCTTCACAAGGAACCCCTACAGGCCAGCGCCTGTCCTGTTTTATTTTCAGCCTGTCCCTTGCAATATGCGCTGTTTAACGTCATGAACTCATACGCGGAATCCTTATAAATATGTAGCCTTTAAAAAATGAATAAATAAATGCGCCTTTAAAAATTGCTTTAGACGTATGGAGCGCACATCCAACGAGAAGCTTTTGAATTTTATCCCAGTGTCTTGCATTTTATCTCGTGTAATGTCTTTTGAACAACCTTGCGAGTAGTGATTTCTGCACCTCCTGGCAGCTCCATCAACTTGAGTGTGGTGTGATTGTGTGCTTAAATTAAAAGAAGATACAATCGATTCGCTGTATTCACTAATCTGTCGGAGAGTGGTGAGTGATGGCAGATGATTTAGGTAACTATGCACTCTACTATCGGTGAGCTCTATTCAAGTGTGACTTATTTTTGTAACATGAAGCTCTAACGGCTCCTATGGGAGAGCTTTATTTAGCTATGCCAAAGAACCCTATTGATGGCGGAGTTATTAAATCGAAGCATCTTATAGCGGAGTTCATATCGGTGGTGGTGGTGGTGATGGTGTGCGGCGTGACCACACTCACTGAGCATGCGCATACCCTCTCCCCTACCCCTCTCCACTTATCCTCTGAAACGCGGGCTAGACATGCCGAAATTCTCTCCTGCTCAACGGCGCGATGAGCGCCAGTGCATGCGCGTCCCCTCCCCCTCTCTCTCCTCTCCTACGCTGCCCCCCTCTCGCGCGCCTGTGGACCGCGTTCCCCGCTAGCCCTGTGAGAATTAACGGTCAGGCATGCTACCGACACGAGGTCGGTAGCATGCCCAACGAACGCCAACGGAACGCGATCGTGCAAGTAATCCGGCTTCGCATCGCCTCATGGTCCCCTTTAGCGGGAAATGGTGTAATTTCTTCTAAGCATTGTAGGTTGACGATTTAGAGCATGATGGCTCTAGTATCATTAGGAGAAGTACTCTCCTGTGGCAGAGCGGTATATACAGTTGAACCCGCATATATCTAACTCGAAAAAAAAAAGAAACACGGGAATTAGTTCGATATATCATATAAATCGATGTAAAACGTTCAGTAAATTCACCTTATTTTCGGTGCAAATTTCGGTACGCAAGTTGGCTTCATGACACTGTTAACGATAATGCAAGGAAGGCAGTTTGACGGCAATGCGCATGTTTTTTTTTTTTTTTAGCTTGTAGTTTTCCTCGGTTTGTAGTTGGGCGCGCGGACTGTAGCAGGGGCTTGTTATATGTGCGAAAATACGATATCAATGTAAACAGCGTCTCAGTACCGTCATACGTAGGTTTGCGTACACGTCGGGGCCGGATGCGTTTTGTGCGCCTTCTTCCTCAATATTGCACTCAGCGTGCTTCTTGGTATGTTGGACGCAGCGGCGACGTCAGGCTCCTTTTCACCACGTCCGACTCTGCTGATCATCGCCAGCTTACGGCGAACACCAGGCTCTCCCGTTTCACTGCTGCCGTCACGTTAACGAAGAGAGCGGGGAATCTCGGAGAAGCGTACGACGACCGCGCGCATTGGCCGATGGACGCGACGCCGAATAATGCTGATAGCAAGCATGTATTTGCAAGTGGTAGTTTCTATTTGCTCCGCGCGGCGCGCTCCTAATCACACCGCTGGCGCCTTCCATGAACGAGAAAAAGCCAACTTCTTGGGGCGTTTTGCGCTGCCCGATATTCGATGTATCAAGTGTTCTGGCCGTTCTTGTTCGATGTAGCCGTTTGATTTCCAACGCGTTGACGTCCAAGCAGCGTCGTTTTCAAAATAGTTCAATACTGATACCAGACAGCGTGGCTGTATGAAAGAGGAAGACGACGTCTTCCTCTTTCAGGATAATTTTACTTAACCATGTTCGATATTGTCGGGTTTGGCTGTTGCTGTGCCGCAAATGTAACAGAGAGCACGCAGTTTCTGTGTTTAGACCATTAGGTTAACAGTTTTGAGCACCATTTGTACTCTGTTATAGGAGAGCATTAGGACGTCCAGATTCACTGTTTCTCATCCGCAAAACACGCACGTCTACGGAACCGAATAAATGTCCGCGCTCATATAATGCTAGCCTTTTTAGCCCCCGTTGTTTCTCAGGGTATGACGCCAATTTTCGTCTCAATACTTAAAAAGTAACTTAGAGCCGTGTAACTAGAACAATTATTTGAAAGAGAGGTGATACTTTATTCACATCTTTTAGCCAAATATGAAGAAAGATTTATGATATCATAAATGGTCAGAGAGGTCGTGGTCATGACGCACAGATTTCCCTTGACTCGCACATTATGCAGCATAGCCAACTTATCCAACTGGAGAAGTTGGGTGCGTAAGAGAGAGAGAATAAACGTTTAATAACTATTCATATTAGCAACTAAAGTGGGGCGCTGCGCCGTGCTCCCAACCGGGCTGCAAAAATTAGGCGCCTTTTCCTCTTCAAACCACTACCACCACCACTATAGTGGGTGGGGCCTTTCGTCCAGTGCTCCACTGGCTATTGCAGCTCGCCGGGCCTGGTCCAGGGTTGCCTATTGGCTTCCCAAGGCCTGAGCCGAGAGTCGCGCTTCCCACGACCAGCGTAGTAATGTGTGTGTTTTTATGAGCGCCGAGTTTTCTGCAACAGGACGACAGCTGTATGTAATGCGTGTCAGTGTTCGTATCCCTCCGCACCAGGGGCACTCATCTCGATATTCGGAGGGGTGTATCTTGAAAAGTGTCTGTAGGTTGGGGCACGTATTCGTCTACAGTCGGCGCCAGTCTCTCGATTGCTCTCTGTTCAGTTTCGGGTGAGGTGGTGCCATAATGCGTCGCTCGAGCCGTTGAGCTTCGAGGATGTCCGCTCGACCGCTTGGTCGCTCGTCGTCGTCAGGGGCGTCCGTCGCTCGGTATGTACTTGCGCGAGCGAGTCCGTCGGCCCGTTCATTCCCGGGAACTGCCGTATGTGCCGGGCACCAAATGATGCCGTGGTCAGATGCGGTGTGCGAGCCTAGGATTCTGAGAACAGTTCGTGGTGGTGTGCCATGCATGTAAAGTCGACATGTTCTTTGTGAATCCGTGAGGACGGTGGAGTTTGTACCTCGCTTGTCCGCATCTGTGATGGCCAGGGCGATTGCAGCGGCCTCCGCCGTTGCCACGGAAGATGTGCGTATCGTCGCTGCTGCCACCAGTTGTCCTCTACTACTTGCCACTGCCGTGTACGTGCGGGACCCACTTGGAGTGGGGCCGGAGGGGCAGGCGTCCGTGTAGTACACGTCAGGATCAGTGCCGTAGTTGCGAAGCTTTCGTGCACGAGCTTGGCGTCGCGCGCTGTGGAAGTCCGAGTGTATGTGACGCGGTATTGGTGCCACGTGTATCTGTGACCGTATAGTCGGGGGGATTAATTCTGTGCTATTTCCACTGTACTGCGGGGCAAGAGGAAAGCCAAGCTTGGTCAGTATAGCCCGTCCTTGTGGCGTGGTGTTTAGCCGTTCCCGCTGCGCGAGGAGGGTAGCAGTTGCATATTCTTCATATGTGTTGAGCATCCCGAGCTGAAAAGGAGCTGCGGTGGTGGCGTTTTGAGGCAGCCCTAGGGCTGCCTTGCAGGCGATTCGAAGGAGTCGGTCCGCTTGCTCGATGTCTCTCCTACGAGTTGCTTGATAAGGCAGTGCATAGGTAATACGGCTGACAACGAAGGCGTGCGCTAGCCGTGAGGTGTCAGCTTCGCGCATTCATTTTCAACTGCGAGCGATGCGACTCAAGAGGCTGGTTATATACCCCTGACCTTGCGCTTGAGATTCGCAAGGGTGTGCGCGGTGCTCCCCGTTTCCTGGACGTGCATACCCAAAAGTTGAAGCTGCGCTGCTCTCCTGATCGTCTTGCCTGCAAGTATTAATTGGAGCTCTGGTGATCTGTCAGCCCGGATGTACTTTGGTCTCACATGGATGTATGCCGATTTCTCCGGTGAACAAGTCATTTAACAAGAACTTGTTGTTGGGCGAGTTGGTGAGTACTTAACATCGTGGTTTAGTGCTAAAAAAGACACACATGTCAGAGACAGGACAGGCGCTACTAACAACTGGTTTATTTCAAGGGTTGCAATGGAATAAATAGCACACTGGTGTGCAGACGTGACGAGCGCGTAACGAGACGTCACCACTTATCAGGCTACAGGCATGTGTCATCAAAAAGCCTAATCTCCTTTCTATACAAGCAGATAGACGTGTCGCTAACACAGTTAGTACCTCTTTTCTTTATATGATACGTTTCCCAAAGTTAGGCTTTTTGATGCCACATGCCTGTAGCCTGATAAGTGGTGACGTCTTGTTACGCGCTCGTCACGTCTGCGCACCAGTGTGCTATTTATTCCTTTGGAACCCTTGCAATAAACCAGTTGTTAGTAGCGCCTGTCCTGTCTCTCACATGTGTCTGTCTTTTTTAGCGCTAAACCACGATGTTATGAACAAGTCATGTTCATTTTCTTCATGTGACAGTCTATAACGTCAATGGTCCTTTGCAGTACGTCCTGCCTGCTTCCGTACGAGCCCTTATTAGCCCAGCATGTAATGTCTGCGTAAATGGCCAAGCCCAAGGCGGGATCCTCCTGTAAGTCAAGAACCATTCTTCTCGTGGCGAGATTAAAGAGAAGTGGGGAAAGGATGGAGCCTTGCGGGGTTCTCCTGTCTGGAAGGCTATATAGTGGGGAGCGTGTTGTGCCGAAACCAATACGTATGGTACGGCCAATCAGAAAGTCTCGTATGTACCGTCGTACTCTGCCACAAGTGTGGTAAGGGTATTTGTTGTTGCTGTGTGCGTTCCCGCGGGGTCTAACATGCTGCGCAAAATATTCGAGGTCTTCTTGGTGTCGAGTGTACCTCGCAGCGAGTCGCAAAAGCTATGCCAGTTATTCGTATATAGTGTACTCGCGTACGCGCTTGTCGCATCTGTTAATTCCCGAATCCGTTTGCGGAGCGTTCTGTTGTGACGCTGCCTTTTCCAGAGCTTTATGAGGATGCGACGGGCGTCCCAAAAGTGCAGGAGATGTGGGTCGTCTGCCGGTGTCCGCTGTGTAGTTTGTACGGTCTTGGTTACTCTCTTATAAATGTACTTTATAGCTTCCTCCCATACAGTCGCGCTGGTGGGTGGGAAGTTGTCAAGAGACGAGTCCTGTTGCCGCTCCCGGAACTTATTCCAATCGGTGATTCTTGCTTTGCCCAGCGGCCGGCGCATCTTGCTGGTACAAATTGCGATGCTGATTATATGATGATCGCTCCCGAGGGTCTCTTCAAGTCTTCGCCAGGTGGTGTGTCGGTCAGCTTTAGTGAAGGCGAGGTCCGGTGTACTGTCACGTTGAACACTTCCCTATTCTATTGGGAGAGTTCGGGAGGTTCATGAGGGTCAGGTTGTGTTGCTCTGTGGCATGGATGAGCCGTCTCCCTTTAGCGGCATCTTTTAGGTACCCCCATTCTGTGTGAGCCGCATTGACGTCTCCTAGGAGGATGAGCGAATCCCTGTGCGAGGCCTTGACCATTGCTGCATGCACAAGGCCATAAAAATCCTCCGCTCTTTGCCTCGGTGGACTGTAAACGTTTATGAGAATGCATTTCCGCCTACCTTTCATGACAGGCCAAATAGTGACGAGTTGGTGCGAAATATTCACCCCAGGAATTTCGCTAGTACTGATCGCAAGATCCTTTCTTCCGTGAGTTACCACGGAGGTATGTGTATCGCTAGTGTAGCGCGCATATCCCGGAAGGTTTCGCTGTTCTTTTTTTCGACTTCTTGCAGGCATAGGATGTCCGGAGGAACCAGGGCCGACTGCATAAATTGTTTGAGTGTTGCATGCTTGTTAGAAAGGGTCCGGCAGTTCCACTGCCGTATAGTAAGATTCTCTTGATGTCCAGAGGTTCGGTCAGCCAGAGTAGGTAGAGTTAAAGGCGTCTTCTGTGTCTGTCGTGAGAGCTGCTTTTGGCTCCTTTCATCAGAGTGGTGGCCAGCGGAACGTTTGTATCTATGGCGAGGGTTTTTGCCTACGCTGGTTGCCTCTATCGTATGCTTGAGGCGCTGAACATCGCGGGCGAAAAGCTGAAGTTGCTGATTCACGTACGTGGTCAATGTGTCTAATTTGGTGTGTAGTTGCTCCAGACTGCGATGAGCGTTCTATGTATGAAGCGTTCGATGTCTCTTTCCTCGTTCGTTGTTGCGTTAGTGTTGCCATCTGCTGGCGCAGTAGCGCAAGTTCGCTTTTCATGTTTTCAAGCGTTTCGCGCAGCCGTTTATTTTCGGCAATAACTTTTTTGTATTCTGCGTACTGTGTTATCGGTGTGTTATGGCTGGTCGTGCCAGACGCGACCCCCGCCCGGCTCACCTCTGGCATAGCTGTGCTCGAAGTCTCCGGACATGGTGGTGGGCAGGCGTCTCCCTCTTTTTCTGCGGAAGCCGTGGCTGGGCAAACTTTGGCGTAGGCGTCGATGACCCTCCCGCTGGGGTTGGAAGAGAGCGCTGCGCCGATTTGGAGTATGATCTCGACCGGGATCTGCTACGAGACGTGGTGCGTTGCTCCATAAATGTGGTTCTCCCGTTGGCTTCTTCCTCGTCTTCGGTAGAAAACCAACGTGGTTGTCGGGCTGCTTGTGGTCGAGACGAACGCGGTGCTCTAGGCTTTTTTAGCCGCTTGGTACAGCTGCGGTCCCCAGTCGTGTGTGGCCCCCCGCACGAGGCACAGTTCAGTTCAGAGGAGTGCTCAGGACTCGGGTTTTCCAATCCACACATCCGAAAGATTTGCCGGTCAGTATGAGGGCAGACGTCCGTGCCTTGTCCTCGTACCCTGCACAGCTTGAAAACTTGAACGGTTTCATGGAAGGGACGACAAACAAGTTCTCCTCTGTAGTAATAGACTATCTTGGAGCGAATGGGCCCACTGAATGTCAAGGTGGCACTCTTCGTGTCTCCAATCATACGTGCTTGTATGAGTTCGACACCATGCATGCGTACTAGAGATGCAGAACTATCGATGGTACTATCGATACTATCGACAGCGGAGTCACTATCGAACTACCGATGGTAAAAAATGCTACCGGTAGCGCTATCGATAGTAAGTACTATCGACAGTATAAAATCAACAGCGCGAACTCATTGCAGCATAAACTTGGTTCCCCGCGCCCTCGGTACACAGTGCAGCCGGAGGAGCAGGCTCAAGGGCAAGAAAGTTGACATGCTTGTGTTCTTCACCAGAGTGCTTCGCTGACACATGATCATAAAGTCAAACTGTTCAGCTGTAGAGGAAAGGAAGCCGTTACATGTGGCGGTACTGCGAGGCTTCAAATTTATATAGCATTTTATGATTCCAAAATACAAAAAATGATCACATACTAAGTTTGTTAATCATAAGGTGTAAATGGTTGCTTTTGAATACAAATTTATTAATGGACATATTCCGCCATTTTCATAATTTATCATTTATTTCTCTCGCCGAAAATTGCTCATAAATTAAGCGAAGCTGATAGCAGGCTATCGCAAATATTTTGGTAATATGGTCAGCCAGCAACAACATCATTATTCGCACCACTATGGATAATTTTTCACGTAGTTGTGAGGGTGAAGAATGCTGCAGAAAGACTGGGAAATGCGAAGCTGCTTATTTGGGGGAATTTGTGCCCAGAAAATCAAAACTCAGCATACAAGCGATACTAGCTGCGCACTGACAGCGGCGAGAACAGTCGCCGGCCGTCGAGTAATCGGGTGATCGGTGGAACGCTTCGTCTTTTATACATCAGTCATCGAACCTTCCAGCGTTATCGCTGGTTCTCGCGTAAGCTCTCCAATAAACTTGACTATTCGCGTCCACCGCGTAATATTAACAAACTGATCTCAAACAATCGCGAAGCTTCTCAAACACTGCAGTGTGGTCTGCGTCAAACGCTCGGAGCAGTCTTTGTTGGTGAAACCCGAATACGTCAAGACAAAGCAATAGACACGCGTGCCAGGAACATCGCTAGTAATATTACTGATGATACTACCGACCGGACGATCGATAGTTTGTCGATAGTAGTACTATCGATAGTTAAAAAAAAACATGGCTGATCCCTCCGTCGTAGGAATCGGTAAAACACGAAAGTGAAACGTGTCTACACGGAAGTAGTGCTTATTCTGTAGTGATATATGAGAGCTTGTACAATGTCTACTCGTGCTTGGCAGCTATAGCACCGACAGGCGTGAATGCACCCATGTTGACGCCTAGCTCGTAGAGGTTCTTAGCTTGAGCCACGAACGCGTGCCTCCCGCTGGCCTCTGTCTCGCTCCACCAAGGCGCGACATTCGCCCGTCGAAATCGTGTCCTTTCGGCAACACTTACTGCGGCAGTTTTGTTAGTCGGTGCTCTCGCAATCGAACTAGTTGGCGGCGGAGAAATCCCGTTGGTGCATGTGGAAGCCGCACTACTCCGATGAGCCGGCGCACGCTCAGACGAAGCGAAACGTAACTGCGTCTAGGGTGCCTCGGCGACGCTAGCGCGGCCAGCGTCCCTCGCTGGTATCGAGACGCTTTAACCATGACCTCCGATGTCATGCGCAATCTCGGAGTAAGCGCTAGTAAGTGTTGATCGTGACGCATTACTTCTTTTTTTATCTCTCACAGACGGCGGCACCGCCCCCGCTCCGCACCGCCTATCTACACCGCCAACAGAGAGCACCGCGCGAGAGGGAATGTGTGAAAGATATAAGGCACGTTCGTGAGGTGTCCGGCGTCTGCCAAGCTGGCTTAGTTGGTTTAGCGTCGGGCGCTTACCGTCGCAGCCGCAGCGTCGTGGGTTCGATTCCCAGCGGCGGATCTGTTTCTTGGTTTTTTTTCTTCCTCTCCCGTTGGCGTCCATTTTATGAACGTCACATCCGGTAACGGAAGTACTTGGTTCACCCCGGCATAAAACACTTTCGTGTTAAAAAACTATCGATAGTCAATTTACCGATAGTTCTGCATCACTAGTGCGTACGCGCATCTTTTTATCTGCGCGTAGTGCGTACGCGCAGATAAAAAGCTCGCGTTAGGTCGTACACTCGCTCAGAGTCACTGCGCCGGTGTCATGAGTTCCAACGTCATCGTCGGCGCCAATTGCAGTAATACTTTAAGGCCTGCCGAGATCGCGGAGCAGCGAGTGGAGCAGTGGAAGGCTCGAGGCGCCGAAGCGCAACGTAAACGTCGGCAAGCGGACCCCGAGCTGCGGGCAAGGGAAGCCCAGCTCAAACGGCAACGTCGGCGGGAAACTGCTACGGATGAAACGCGGGCTCGACATGCGGAAACGCAACGGCAGCGTCGGCAAGCAAATTCCGCCGTACGCAACGACGACGTCGAAGCCAAGCGTCAGCGTCGACCCAACGCGTCGGCTGCGGACATATGACGCGAGTCCAACGCCCGTGCAGAACGCCTCGCTACACAACTTCAACGACCGGGCTTCGACGGTGCCGACGCCCGGTTCCAGCGCGAATTCCTAGACCTGAGCTTCAGGCACAGCTGCAACGTGTGGGACGGACTTTGGTAGATAAGAATGTGACCGATGTCGGTAGCATGCGCAACAAACACCAACGGAACGCGATTGTGCAAGTGCTACGGCTTCGCTTTACCTCATGGTCCCCTTCAGCGGGAGATGGTGTAATTTTTTTAACACGAAAGTGTTTTATGCCGGGGTCCACCAACACTTCAGTGACGTATTTCCGTCACGGAAACGACATCGAAAAAATTTACACAATCAGGTGGCAAAGAAAAAAAGTTGCGTAAACGGGCGTCGAACCCACGACCTCTCGGTCCGCAACAACAGATGCCGGGCACGCTATCCATTGCGCCATGGTCACAGACTCTAGAGGCTTGACAAACACGCCTTTTATATCTACCACTCTCCCGGTCAGCGGGGTGGTGTTGCCCTCTGGGAGCGGTAAAGTAAAGTAATTCGTCATTAGTGTGCCCTCCTCAATTAACTCCTGCAACGCGTTACACGTCCGTGCCATTCGGCGCGTTTTCAATTTGAAGTTCAATCATCTTGGAGGCCATGGTTCAATTCTGTCAGTGCCTTAACATGCCGCGAGATGGCGATCTTAGCCCAAGCGTCGAAAAGAAGCGTCGTAAAGGGACTTTAAAGCGTCGTAAAAGCGTCGGCCTAGCTCACAGCATCATGGTAATCCAAACCAAAAATAGCTCTGCGACGCGCACCTGCCTCACCTGGCTGTGACACCGCGTTCCGCGCTCACGCGCTCGCCCCGACAAAAAAATCACAGCATATCCACGGGGTCAATGATGATGAGTGGGGCGAAGCTACGGAGGGAATCATCTGTAAACCGTGAAACTCTTCCGTGAAATGCGCCCAGTACATAATATAAAGAGTGTGAAACATCGTGTATATATTAAACATCAAACTTTTATTGTACTGTTGGTTTACGTGGTCCCTTCATTATCACTTGTGATCGGTCAAATGCAAGGAAGAAGTCCGCTCCCGAGCGAAAGAGCGCCAAGAGCGACCGCATTCCCCGCTCGCCCTGTGCGAATTAAAGGCGAGGCTAGAGGGAAGACAGGACGCGCGTTCCACGACTCGAGGTCGGTAGCATGCCCAACGAAGCCAACGGAAACGCGATCGTGCAAGTGTTCCGGCTTCGCATCGCCTCATGGTTCCATTTAGCGTCCCAAAACCAAATATATTGCTCAAGGTGTGCCTTGCGTTTTTCGTAGAAATAATTTCTTTATCATGTACATTAAGACGAAAAGTTGAAAGCTCACTAGAGTGTATCGCCCGCAAAGTATGTCTTTTAGTGTGATTTAACTCTCGTACGGCAGGGTCCTCGCGCCGTTGCCGGTCCACCTCGCCCGTTGACGATCGGGCGAGGTGGCTACATACAACTACTACTACTACACTTTAAGAAAAACATCTGGCGTTCTTTCGTTCTGCTTTTACAAAACATCTGGCGTCTTTCGTTGGTTTATTTCATCAATCAACGGCGTTTTGAACAAAATTTTTATTGTTTAATCACGCACAGGAGAAATCTCACCAGGCACTACCTTGGAGGTAAACAATGGCTGCTAATGGGAATGAGAGACAGAAGAAGTCGGCTTTTAGCTAACACTTACACTTCTACTTCTACTAACGTTTCCTACTGGAACATGCCAATGGCTGCTAATGGGGAATGAGAGACAGAAGAATTCGGCTTTTAGTTAACGCGCACGCTGCGAATTTTTTATTGTTCAACAACGCACAGGAGAAATCTCCCACCGGCACCACCTTGGAGGTCAAAGCGTAAGACTTGTTACGGACTACTACGATGACGACGACTACGAGGGACGAACGGGTGCCGCCTTAAGGAGCTTCGCCCCTAAAATCGTGGCCGGGTGGCGGCACGACGCGCTTTGCGTTTCCCTATAGTCCGGCCGTTGTGTTCAATCACATTTTAACAAGCCGCGGGATGGCGACCAAGTTCTGGGTCCAATATGCGACGCTCTTCTGGCTATCACACCTCGTTCTCTGATTACGCTTTCACCGTTATATACTACAGCTACCATAAGGTTTTGTGTAATCATTTAACGTGGACGTTAGTCGTCGGGATGGAGATGTACCACCAATCATCAAAGTGGGTGCATCCACGTTACACGTTGCTATAGCTGCCAGACATCAATATACAGTGTGAAAACTCTCTTTGTATCAATGTACAGTAAACATTCAGTTACTTTTATAAGGGCACGCTTTACTTTCGTGTTATTCCGATTCCTATGACGGGGGGATCAACCATCTTTTTCTTGAGTAGGTCTGAACGAACTCCCAACGGACTCATGAGTTGACTCACTCCTATTCAGATTGAGCCGTGAGTCTGATGAGTGAGTCCTTGTGAGTAATATTCAGGTGAGTGTGAGTCCGGGTGAGTCCAGTTGAGAAACATTTAAGTGAGCAGACGTGAATTTTTGATGCTTGAGTAAATTTACTGCTGCTGCCGCCACTAATCAGTACGCTGTGAAATTCTGCTTCAGCACCCCTGGTTTCCTGAAGTCATGAATGAAGAAATTACCCCGGCAGAAGAAGACAGGAATGTAGTTCTACATTCTTGTCATTCGAGCCATCCTTTTGCATCCAAGAAAAGTTTGCGTGTTGAAGAAATACTTGGCCTTCGGCGAGCAGTTGCATTCTGATGAAGAAGCCTGTTTAGGAAATGCAATGCAAGACTACAGCCCACAATACGCATTGCGCTATATTAACTATGGTACTTTGTTCGATTATGGTCTCGAATCTAGTTCCGGTGTAGTTATGCACGTATGTTGGCGCTGGTCCACGCGCATGCGAAACTCCGAAAATTTTCTCAGTGCTTCATTTGCATCCGGAACTCTAAAGTTTCTGCACGACTGTGTCAGAAGTTCAGGAGAAAATGGGGGCTCGAAGAGGTGAAAAATATTTGAAGGGGTGGTGTCGCTAGAGCCATCGTTTTGATAAGTGATCTCGTCTTCTTTAAGGCAGCAACTACAGCAATCGTAGAAGACAAGACCACTTGCCCAAGCACTGGCTCCCACGATACCACGTGCTCAATAATTGCTCCTTTTCTTCAAGCCGTCATCTTCTACTGAACTTCTTCGACGAACAAAACATGTGACAAGAGACAAGACATGAGAAGAGACCACTAGTTGAGCTTGACGTGGGGTGTTACTAAAGTTTAGATGTCACGGTAAAAGATTCTGAGCGCTAGCCGTCCTACGGACCAAATCAATAATGTTTTCCGTGCCTCCAGCAATCCTGCTGAGTGAAGCTTAGGCATATAGGTCTATTTACAATGCATTTACTCCTACAGCAAAAGAAGATTAAATGGAGACTGTCTAGCGATTAGAACCACGTTCTCTTCCTTCTCCTTTTCCGTGCAGCCACACTGCTGCGTACGTTCCGTGTAAGCATAGCTTCTCTAACCAGTGCTAACCCATCTGAAACAAAAATTCCTGCAGGCCTGGTGAAACCTAACTTACCAACAACACAGTATGTGTCACGATGTGTGAGCTCGGTGTTGGCGTAGGGTTGGCTACACTACGTTCCATACATAGCACTCAGCGCTGTAGAGGCTACGCAGGAAGTTTGGTCAGCAAACTGTGCAACTCCGCACATCTCACATCCGCGTTAAGTCGCTGTAAGGGCTCGTGGCAGCTGAGCAAGGGCACAAGTGTCAAGCGTCGCGACACTTCAAATGAAAAACAAAGAAACGGAGGCAAGGAAACACTAAGAGATATAAAGCAACATATTCACAGCGGTGTGACAAAGTTGTTTATCCCCAAATCACAAAAAGCTGACCTATTACTCGCATAAAACTGAAAGAAGTCACATTCTGGGTGCGAGACAATAATGAACCGCTTCCCGGTGCGAACATATGTACTGCAATAAGCCTCGCGAACGCAGCCTTGACTACAATGTATGGAACGCTGTATAGGCCAAAATGAAAACCAACACGTCAAGGCCTGAAAATAAGCCACACCACACAACTTATCCTCTGCATGACTACTTACGCAAGTTTGGAGGTGCTGCGAAACAAGTGACAGCATGACGGGTGTTCTGGGTCCCAGCATACGGCACCCTCGGATAGTTAGGCGGCGTTGGGTTTAACGTCGCGTAATGACGACGCATTCCGGGCATTGCATCGTTCCAGGGATGGCGTTCTTTTAACACGCAGCGACTCGCCTGGAAGTTGCACTTGTTAGGCGCAGCGTTTCGGTTGTTAGCTCGACTGAAAACCACTATCTTTTTTCTGAACCACACTTTGGGAGTGCTCCCTTCTCTTCAGAATTGCAATTCCAAAGGGCCAGAACTTTCTCATTACTGTCATCGCTGTTGTTTCTATGTTGGAGCTCTAAAATATGCTTCAAGGCCTAAAACTTGACTCTTTTCGTACGTTGTTCTCTGGGGCAAATTCTAGCATAGATCCTGTAGACCGTAATACCTCTACACATATGAAATGTCCCGAGTAAGAGTTGTTGCCTTTAGTGTCCACTCCTTGCCAAGTATTAGCAGCCATCTGTGTCGTCAACATGACCAGAGTATCGCTATGCCGCCTCCTCATTCATTCATTGTTTCACAAGATTGTGTGCACTGCGAGACAGCTGCACTTCTCGAAGGTATTGCTGTCTGCATTGAAACCCTGCTCTTCTTACTATGAGTGATTCCAAAGATAGAGAAACGGCCGAGATTGTCCATTTCTTTTGTTTAAGCAAACATTCTATGTCTCATACAAGCTGCAAAGCTTTCATCTGGTGGGATTGGCTCTAGTTGCTTACGTTGTTCAAAGCCTTTTAATCATGCGAAGGTGCCAACTGACGCATCGAGTTGAAAAAAAATGCAAGGTACAAACGTGGAACTTTCCATTGATTCGGGACCTGAGACTTGTGACAGTTATGGTAGTCACGTGCGTAAGTGTTCGCTGTAACAAAGTGCCGTTGTTCCGCTTCACGTTTCGAGGGAATCATTGTTCACGATCTGCCCGGCTGCATTGCGGTTGGCAACGCAGTAGATAATGGTTCATCTACTTTGTGCTTCCTTAAAGGTCTCCGTCTCTGTATATGCATATCCTGAGACTACATGTGCTTTGGTTCTGTTCAGTTCACTTTATTCTACGCGGCCGCGGACAAGATAGGCGTCAAAAAACAACGTTCGGCGAACCGATTCCCTTGATTGATCCACCATTTTTTCGCCAAGACATGGCGTAAACGTAAATGTGAAGGTGTATGATTTGGCCGACATGGCCGAATGGCGTCAACAACTTTGCCTTTTCAGCAAGGCCACTCGCATAACAAAGAAAAGTTATGCCATATTTGTTTCGAAGCAGCGGGTTTTCTTATTTACCGCAGGATTTCATTTCGAGACCGCCATTGGTCGCCATTGACGAGATAATATGCGTTATGCGCAAGAGAAATACTGGAATCATGGACTGTACGTTTCTTAACCTCATTATACCTACCCATGATTATATATAGGTTCACTATAGAAATATTGACTATACGAGACCCATCACAGTGACAGCTTCGCTGGCTTCTGTCTTCACAGTCTAGTTGAAGGGTTCTAAGGTTTATTTTTTTGTATCATCGTTCTATGTTTTCTGCCTGTTCTGAATGCCCAGCTGGGCACGCACGCGGTGTCGCGTGGTTATACTGGCGAACTGACACCAAATAAACACCTTCCAAGTAGAGCTTGGATTCAGTGGAAACACGCATGGGTCAAGTAGGCGTCTATCCAGCACGGCAGCTGCAAGTGGCATCTGCTAAGTGAGCTGAAGAGTCGAAAAAATTGTATGAATCTCCGCCAATTAACATCCTGCCATAGTTTCTCCAGATGCTTGCACTTTTAAACCTTTCGCCGGTTTTGGAAATCTATAGGGATGCGGATGCATACAGTATCTCGTAGTATATTTTTAGCACTGTATACAAAAAACTACCACAAGTACAACAGACACCGTGTCCTGCAGTGGTGTTCTTGCATGTCTGAGTTTGAGTTTGTTTCTTTACCGCATACAGTCTCACGGGAAGTGTTTGGGAAAGGGGGAAAAAGCTGCACTGAAACAACTTCGCAAGCCCCACATCCTCAGTTACACTGCGGCAACAAGACGGAAAATGAAGGATACATCTCAAGAACGCGTAAACAAACTATAAACATGCCATACATTGAAAAAAAAAAACTTGTTATACAAAGAGATAAACGTTGCGAATATCTCAAAAAGAAAGCTTCTCGCGACGCAGTTCCTTTCCTTACGATGTACGTGAGCAGAATACAAAATTCTCCAGCCTGCCTCTGAAAACGTGTCACTCAACTCGAGAAGCAGCAGCTCACGCCATGGATATTTGATGAGTGCCCGAAGACAGCGTGCAGAATGGAATAGGATCGTCTCCTGCAACGAAGCAGCCGGAGCCGTGCTACCACTGGCTGCCGCATCGCGCTTTACGAAGTCCGCAGGATCCGGGCTCGGTGCTCTCTCTAAAGAATTGGTATACTTTCATGTCTATCACTAGGTCCAGTGTAACGAATCGAAAATTGCCTAAAAGTCGCAGTTTCAATCCGGCCGCTGAGGTCGCATTTCGATGGAGTCAATATGCTAGAATCGAGCACACTGCGAGACGTCAGTGCACGTTAAAGAACACTAGAATGGCGGCCTTTTCAGAGCCCTCCACTACGGCGTGCCTCATAATCATATTATGGTTTTGGTGCGTAAAACCCCAGACCATATTATCAAAATCGCCTAGGCCTCAGGACCTCTTATTAGTGAGCGAATGATGCGACATTTTGCTCGATCGACTCCGACGTCCGCTTCATGCGAAGATACCTTACCAATGCTAACCCGCATGTAACGTGTTATAAAACGTCTACCAGAAGTGCCTCAGTTGTAGAACACATACACCTAACAAGTGTCACTCGTGGAAGTGCTTCTGGAATGTGTTAGCATACGCAGACAGACCGAAAGATAAAAGATGTGCAGTTTGTTTCAGGTGATTTGGACCTCGCACCGAGGACATTATCTCAAAGCCAGGGCGGCCTTGCCTCATATTCGCATGGCACACTTTAACTGCGGAGCACTTTAGGGGCATGGCCAGACGTATGGTGTCGTCGTTCACTCATGTCACTTGGCGTCACGCAGGCAAAACCCTGTATAACACAGTCATATATAGCAAGCGAGCGGGAAAGTGAAGTAAGGGCGAGGAGGAGTGATGCGAGCGCGAGGAGTAAGAAAAGGAGGAAGGGAGGGGGTGGAGGAAGGGAGTAAGCTGAGATCGTATGCTGTCATCTCATGTAACATCTCATAATCTCATAATCGATTGGGGTCACGCAGGATAAAGCCATGTACAGCCCAGCCATGCATTGCAAGGGGGCTGGGAAAGTAAGTGAGGATGAAGGGCTATGTGAAGGTGAGAAGGAAAGAAAGGAGGAAGGAAGGGAGACAGTAAAGCAGAGCATAGCCACGTATGGCGTCCCGCAGGGAAAACCATACACTGCACAGCCAAGTACACGCATAGTCATGTACCTCTGACTCCTGCATTTTTATTGGATAGCCATATTTAGTATGCTATAGTAAGATTGCGCAAAAGGAAAGTGAGGAACGGAGGAAGAAAAGGAGGAAGGGAGAGGGTAAAGCATAGCATAGCTACGTATGGCGCAGGCGAAACCATGTATAGCATAGCCATGCATAGAATTGTATACTAAGGGTGCGGGAAAGAGAAGTGAGGCTTAGGAGGATAGAAAGAAGGAAGGAAGAGGGTAAAGCATAACATAGTCATGTATGGCGTCACGCAGGGAAAACCATCTATAGCATAGACACGTACAATGTGGTATATTATGTATGCGGGAAAGGATGTTAGAGGGCACCACTGCATACAAATGAAGGTATCCGTCCCCTTCATAGACGTTTGGAACGTCTATGGAGGGAACGTTTGGAACGCCAGTGCGCGTTTCCCTGTGAACGCGAGCGCCGCTGATGGGCGGGCAAATCACTGCTCTACAGTTCCTACAGCTTTCACTTTGTTTTCGATGGAGGCGAAAATGTTTGAGGCCCGTGTACTTAGATTTAGGTGCACGTTAAAGAACCCCAGGAGGTCGAAATTTCCGGAGCCCTCCACTACGGCGTCTCTCATAATCATATCGTGGTTTTGGGACGTTAAACCCCAGATATTATTAGCTTTCACTTTGAGTGCAACTGCATACATTTTTTACAGGCCACCAAAGTTTCTTTTTTTGTCCGACGTAAACCAATCCGCTTAAGTGTACCTTTTGCAATCAAGAGTAAACATATTAATAATTCAATTTGTTCTGAAGTACTGTTGCGCTGATTCTGTTTTGCGGGGTGCTTGCCTGCGATACTCCCAGGTCGTGTATCTTATTTTATGAGAAAAAAAATACGATACTGAGGGAATTCCCAAACCCGCCAGAGTTTTTAAAAAAGAAAACAAAAACTTGAGTCCACGCCGCCACTAAGAGAGTGTATGTCACATCTCTATGCTTTGTTTGAATGAAGAGACGAATGTCTGGTAAATTTTAACGCTGTCAAACCCGACACTTTACACAAATCCCGCCATATAGCGAAACCATGCATCCTGCTTTAGCCCAACATACAAGGTTCCCCGCCTCCCCAACCCTAAGCACCTTATCTCAGACGCATTCCTAACCTTCAGCTCTTTCGGTCTACTTGAGAAGGCCTCCCATTGGCCGCCCTTCCACACTTCCTTATTTCATATCTCGACTTCAACTTTATTTCTGCGGCTACCTTTAGTACTGTGTTACACGCACCTGTGTTGTCGTCAACACCCCCTGGCGGTTACCCCGACGCCATTTTGTAGTCTCTGTGAAAGAAATCCGCTAGAAGGAATGCTTGGACGAGTTGGTTCATACAAAGGGAAAATAAAACAGCGCGAATTGGGCGTAACACGCAGAAGGAAGCATAGACACAGCGCTTCACAAAGAATTCCGTCACTCACAAGCCATCTCCATGTCACCGGAGTACAAAAGAAGCAGCACGAAGCTGCTCCGCATGCAAAAGCACCCTCGGCTTTGCACTCCGACGCCTCCGTACAAGCACCACATACGCAGCACCTCCTTTTGTACCTTATCGCATTACGGGTGGGCTTGTCTGTCCCACGATTTTCTCCTTTCTTATCCCACCTCGAGAAAGCGAGGGTGCTGGGTATCTCACTCTTTCCCTTCGTTCTCTCTCGCTATGCTTTCTTGTTTACGTGCAATGCGCGCGTGTCGACGCTGGAATTCCGCTACCACAGTGGCGTGTGTAAAGAGGCAGCGTAGTGTGAGCTGAGATGGTTGGCGGGAACGAACAAAAGCAGCGTGTTGGAATCGCTGACGAGCGCTGTCGGTATCGTCCTACATGCGACGTCGATGCGAACGACACCCGAATCTGTGTCCATTGTGTGGTAGGAAGCCTGTTGGCAGACAAGCGAGCTTTCAGGCTCGCATCGACACCATGTAGGTCGAGGCCGGCATGCTGGGTGTGTAATGAGGAGCTTCGACACTAAGGCAAAAAGCCTTAGAAGAGACATCAAAAGCGAAATGTGACCGCCGTCGTCGTCAGCATGAAGTGGTGCAAAAAATTGCTATGTGACGACATCATCATGCGACGACGTCGCGACGTCACGTCACAAAACTTTGCGACATCACTGTACGTCACCACGACGTCACTACGACGTCACATAACGTGCCGATGTACAATGATGTCATCACATGAAGTCGTCTCTTGGCCAAATATGGACCGATCCGGAAGGCACTGCAAACCAACGTTAGCTGCAAAAAGCTTGGAACGCTTCCAATTTTTGAGGCAGTGCAAAAACACGTTAGGTGCAGCAAAGCTGTCGGGCGTGAGGATGGTGGGTGTCAAGACAATCGACTGAGAAAAAAAAAGAAATAAAACAAAAAAGAAAGACTGATGATGTTTACCGTCGTGTCAGTCAGAGACGAATGCATGAGACCACGTGACCTTTTAATGGCTCGAATTTTGCTTAGGAAAAAAGGGTGCTGATTAAGTAATGGACAAGGGTTTTCGCTTATTAGTACTCTAAAATATGTAAATTAATTTCTTTTCTCTCGAAAATATGAAAGCCTAGGCCACTAAATCAGTTCATCCTGCTTTTGACATGATAAAAAGAGTGAGAAAATCAACCACTATGCTGCAACATGATCCGTCTGACTGCACTGTCGACTCAGAACTCTCAACGTCGACTTCACTCGACATCACGCGAAACCTAAGAGCACGCGGTGCAAAACGTAGGGCAATCACGACAAGGCGATTCACCGGAGTACGCCGTCTCCAGCGACCGACGGTAAGAATAGATCCCTGCGCCCATAAACTTGGTAAAAATGGCTGGTTGGGCGAGTTGGGGATTCATGATACTCAAAATACGAGCGCCTAACTTAAACAGGGACTTCTAAAGATAAGGAAAAGCGCTTGTCTTTGTCTTTCGAAATCCCTGTTTGAGTTACGCGCTCGTAGTTTGGTCGCATAAACATGGCGCTGGCGAAATTTTCGTCATGCAATATCCTGTGGCACGTCCTAGTTGACGTATACCCTTGCTGTGCTCCTGCACTAAGACGTTAGGAAAGAAGCAACTCCGTGGCCTCTTGGGTTGCCCATCCGTCGAGCGTATGTAATCGATGTAACAGTGCGTGTGCCTTGTGTTAGGAGGATGGTATCGGTAACCGAGGAACTGGAGTCGGCACCCGAGTTCCCGAGAACACGCTTCCGGCGCGATTCCCAGCAGAGAATATCTGATGCTGTAGCCTCGCATACGAGATTCGCAAGCATCCCTCGTCGACCGCTGCGCGTCATATCAGACCCAATGCCGCAGCGTCTCCTACGGTGTATTGGTCGTTCATCTCGTTCCTGAATTTTTGCCAGCCGCCTTATTAATCAGCCTGTGAGACAGAATCGTTTTCTTTTTCTAACAAGTGCAGGCTACTTTATATTTTGTCGTTTCTACCTCAAGTGCTAGTTCTTTCTCACTGTGAAATCCGTCCCCCTATAAACGAGATCGTGGCTGTTTTTGTATGTATGTATGTATGTATGTATGTATGTATGTATGTATGTATGTATGTATGTATGTATGTATGTATGTATGTATGTATGTATGTATGTATGTATGTATGTATGTATGTATGTATGTATGTATGTA
Source organism: Rhipicephalus sanguineus (assembly GCF_013339695.2). Lineage (NCBI taxonomy): Eukaryota > Metazoa > Arthropoda > Arachnida > Ixodida > Ixodidae > Rhipicephalus > Rhipicephalus sanguineus. Next base: position 122,102,764 of record NC_051182.1, read on the forward strand.
AATGGGTGGGTGGGTGGGTGGGTAGGAAGGTAGGTAGGTAGGTGTGTGTGTGTGTGTGTGTGTGTGTGTGTGTGTGTGTGTGTGTGTGTGTGTGTGTGTGTGTGTGTGTGTGTGTGTGTGTTCAAAATGATGAAAATCGCTTTGTGTGGGGGGTTGCACTATTTGTACAATATAATCACTGTGTTAAACATTGGGTTGGGGATCCTCATGATGGATTCTCTTATACTTATTCTTTCTTACGAGTAGATAAGCTTATAATGGCCGACTACTGCTAGAATTACCTCGTAATCGCGGATATGTATGACTGTGTAGTTTTCAGATCTCCGAATTGCTTGTGAAACTGCTCGACAAAAGAACTTGTGAACCCGTAATTTCCATACTAATCGAATGAATAAATTATGGCATGCCAACCATTCCCGAGTCGCTGGTTTACTTTCCTATAATCCGCATTCATGCAACACATCACTGTTTGCGGATAATCTGACAATGAAAAAATAATCACTTTCAGTTTTCGTTGCCATAGAATCTAATTGCAAAACGCCTTCCGTAGATTCAAATGCGTTTACCACCCTCTATCCTTCTAGTCTGTTCACGACTCCTAATTTCTGATTTCAATAGGACAAACAATGCTCCTGCTACGCGCGGCCTACATTTCCAATTCCACATATATTTCACCGAATTCCATTTTCAAAAGACTCTCATCTCCCTGCAACACGGAAGGCTTTAGTAGAGAAACAATTTCTTCCTGGTCTTCCTCACTTCCGCCGTACGCTAAGCTACTGACAGAGATAAAATGCATCTCAAGCGAGAGTACTCTGCAACACTAGACATATGATAGCGAAGTTAGATCTCTGTTTTATTTATGTCCATTCTTTCCGACTCCCGGTATTTTTCTATCTTTCCGGCAGCATTATACGAATTGGAATGGAAATGCTCGTGGTATAGGTATAGTTGCGCATTTATAAAGAACGCAAGGAGACTCAGAAGGCCATCTTCTTCGCGAGAACCACTACAGCATTTTATTTTCCTTTTTGTTCGTTCAGTGGTGCATTCTTCTTGGCATACAACGATGATACAGGCGGCATGCATATACACTAGCAGCTCAGGAAACAACTCAGTTTAATGACAGTACTAGAAGCGTGTGGCCATTCTTTGCTCCCGCCTCTATACGCCGCCCTTATTTTCCCGTCCTCCACTGGAGTGGAATAATGCGCAATCGGGAGGTACCGGTAAAAAAAAAAAACATGACTGATCCCTCTGTCATAGGAACCGGTATAACACGAAAGTAAAACGTGTCTTCACAAACGTAGTTGAGCGTTTGTTGTACATTGTTTCGCCCCGAGGGCGAAGGAATTAATGCTATAGCAACAACTTGTAATGTCACGCGAAGAACGGCAAGAAGCTCGAAACTTTCAACGCGCTGAAAGGAAGCGCAGAACGAACATACACAGGATGAGCGCGAACTAACTGTCACAGCTCGACCGTTAAAGGGGTCATGAAGCACCCCTTGGGCTGATTGAAAAAACACATCCTGCGGAAAGCTGACACGGCTATGAACTGCTCTGCCAAATATTACAGTCGTGCGCGCCGCGTAATGGCCACAAGCGGAGCGCGAAGTTGCCGTTTCCCCAGGCACCCTCTTCTCAAACAGAGGCCGGTTCTCACTCTCGTCGGTGGGCGGGGCGTCTGTCCGCTGTACGTCGCAAGAGACATAGCATGCTTATTGGCCGATAGCCGACGTAAACCGAGAGCGGCGTTCGGATCAGATGCGCTTCTTGCCGCGGGGTGCCGCCATTTGCCGGCGCCGCACTCCTCAGTACACGGTAGCCGCACTCGCGCAAGCGAATCACAGCGGGAGAGCGATCGCGTTTCATGACGCGCGCTGGCGTAACTTCTTTCCCCCATGCCATCCCTCCCTGTCCAGCTTCCAGTGCGCTCGTCGGCACGAGAAAAGAGAGAAAGCGCTGGGAGCGTGCGCCAAACCCCCGTAACTCCGCTGATTCTTGACGGATTCGAGAAATTCTTGCGGCAATCGATTCGGGAGGCAGTACACTCCGATACTGAGGCCATTAGATCATTACTTGGAAAAGTGGTTCATGACCCCTTTAAAGCGCGCTGGTCAAATACAAAGGAGGACGCACGAAGCGAACACGCAAGTATACACAGGATGAGCGCGAACTGTGACAGTTGTAACTTATTTGCTTGTGAGCAGCGCGCTGCTTTCGCAAAAGCGGCCGCTGCAGTGAGCGAAGTGATCTTCGTGCTCTCTATAACTTCAAAGCAAGCTTGCGGTGAGAGCGCAAGACGTACAAACCACCGCCATCACAGATAAGAGCGCGCGCTCAAGCGACCACGCCCTGTAGAGGCGGACGCTCATCTCAACGCGTGGGGCGACGACCTTTAAAGCGCGCTCTTCGAGCTCTTCGCGCCATCTCGCTAGTGATAGCAAAAACACGCTGATGTACCCCGATCTCTGAGTACCGCCACCGGCAAATGGTGCATATAAATAGCACGCCGTTAGCACGTCGAAGAACGTGCCGCCTGTGGCGGAATCGTTTCGCGCTGCGCGCTGAGGATCGAGGGGTCGTGAGTTCGACTCCCGGTGACGGAACTTATTCTTCTAGTTTCTTCTTTGCCATATGTTAGTCTTTATATTTTACAACGTCATATCCGTGGCGGAAATGCGCGTCAGTGGAGCCGTGGTGGACCACGGCATAAAACACTTTCGTGTTAAAAAAAGGAAGGTTTCTCCTTCGCCTAAAAGTAAAACGGTGTTCACCCTGCCATTTAGAAATTACACAAATTTATCTTGTGAAGCAAATTGTTTTTCAAGAGAACTTCGTTATCACCCGCAAATTTCATTACCCGCGTGTTACGTGTAGAGCCCGGCGCCTGCGAGTGTACAGGAATGCGGCCCTCGATGGTCCGCCGGTCCCGTGCGCATTTGTATGCGCCGTTTTCCAATAACTGACACTACCTTGACCGTGGGCTTGTCGGGTATCAGCCGTTTCTGATATGGCAATCTGATCTTTTAAGGAACTTCCTTGTCGTTTCACGTTGCCACATATAATTGTTGCCTGGATATGAACGTATTACAGTCGCTGTTGCCTGTAGCGACTGAAGCGTTGCACTGCTTAGCACGTTCATGAAGGTACGATTTTCGGCCTCAAGGAAGGAGATAGTTAGGAGGCAGCATTGCGCAATGAGAAAGAAAGAAAGAAAGAAAGAAGAAAGAAAGAAAGAAAGAAAGAAAGAAAGAAAGAAAGAAAGAAAGAAAGAAAGAAAGAAAGAAAAGTAGTACGTCACCAAACCCAGACGCAGAGCTTCGCTTGCCCCCATCTTCCCGAAGGGGCAAGGACTCCAGAATTTCCTTATGGTTCTTATGTCGTGAAAGTATCTTGCTGGTCAGCCACGATTAAGAGTAAAAGAAAGCTAAAAAGTCACATACTTTCGTGGTTGTGGTTGGCATATCGTAAAACATGTCCATTTCCGTCGGATTGCCTTCAACGAAAAAAGCATGGTACCTGCGCACATTACAAATCCCGGCTTACAAACCGAGAGGGGAAAAAAAGAAAGGAAGCGCCGGCGAACGTGCATAAATGACCTTCCTTCTGACTTGGTCGATGCTCCGATAGTTGTTATCACCAGAGGAATTGTGCGCCGAGATAAAAGAGAAAATAAAGATACATGTAGGAAGCCAAATATGTGAAACTTCTGCGAGATCAGTGATTGATCAACAAATAGACAAATACTAGCCGGAAACGAAGCATGAAGACCAATCTGGGCACCGGAAGAGAACATCCTCTTCCCATCTGACTTTGCTTTCAACCCCCCACTGCACCAACGTTCTTTGCCGATCGATGGTGGAAGCTGACAACTCAGATTCAGGAGAGGCATTCATACATTCACGGGCGGAACGAGACCCTGATGGAGTAGACTGGGCAGTGCTGCTGCCTATATGTGTGCTAAATAATACCAGGAGAAGGAAAAAATACAGGCTGGCACGACAAGCGCTTAAGGAGATGACTTGTCGTTTTTGCAGGCTGATCTCGCCTTGCCAACACTGAAGCAGCCATGTGGGGGACGGGGAGGGGCGGATTGTCTGACGGCCGGCAAGAGGTCTCAATAGCTACTGCTGTGTTCCGTCCTTTGTGGTATATCTTTGTACATTCCACTAGAAATCAGCCCGTTTGTGTCTTTCAGAAATCCTTCACGACGACTGAAAGGTAGAATCGCCCTATTGTTCGGCCTAAGAAACCATTCTCCTCCGTCGCGGACCTGGAAGACCAGCGACAACTTGTCATCAGCGCCAAGAGGGCAGTTGAAGCCAGAGGGTTCCTGGACTAGGGAGCCCTCCCACCTTAGGGTGATAACGAGCATCGCTCGGAACACTGTTTCACAAATAAACGTTTATTTCTCTCTCTCTCCTCCGTGTCGCTATGGTACCAAAAGTGCGGTTGGATTTTTTGAAATTGATAAGCTCAGATTTATAGCCCTTGCTTTCGTCGAAGAGATGAATACAGGCTGGCACGACAAGCGCTTAAGGAGATGACTTTAAATTTTGGCCTTTAGCGCGTTGCTAGTGTTTTAAGGAGATGAATTTATGAAACGTAATGGATTTTCAAGCGCCGGGGTAATGGCTACATATGAACAAGAAGATAGTGACACTTACTGGATGAAACAGCGTGACGAAGATAACTAGGACGTCTCATTGCAGTCTACAGTAACGCAGAACTGACTGTGTGTAGAACAGTTACCTTACTTCTCCGTTTGGGGTGAAGCTCTCGGCAACCCGTCTTTAAATACCGGATAAAAATAACTCGTAATACGCCCTTATATCTTTTCCTGTATTTCGTACTCACCCATGGCGACGTCTTTCATTGAAAACATAAATGTGCGAAGAACAGTGCGGGTTCCTTTTATGGCGACCTGCCCGATTCGACCGAATTGGGGGATATTTTTTCATAATTTCGCAGTAACTGCTGTTATATACAGGGATTTCGCACTCAGTGGAATTTTCAACTGTGCGCTAAACGCACAATTGAAAAGTGGCACATAAAGTGTAATCAATTTAAATGATACCTCCGGAAGTTAGAGAAGGAGATTCGAAGTATACACGTAGTATTGGCCTAGAATAGAGCTCTAGGGCCAATTATTCCTGGGGCAAGCAGTTCTACTTGAATGCCCGAATATGAAGAACTCTTTAAATCCTGTTTCTAGGTGTTAAGAACAAATAATAGTAATAATAATAATAATAATAATAATACAAAGAAGGAAAAGAAGGAGATGAAGAAGAATGCGGCATATTGGAAAATCTCCTTTCCTTCGTAGTTCATAGTTACCATTCCCTTTCGTCGTCGAACTTGTGCATGACTTTTTTTTATTTACGTCCGTGCATCAGAGAAGCGTGCCCTTGTGTTTGTGTAGTTCTGAACTCGTCTTGTAAGCGGTGCGCAATAACGTATCGATGAATACATACCAACTATCGCAAACAAGTGTCCTCCTAAATTACAACAAGGTTGATTATCTTTCTGGGGCGCATGAAGACGCAGCGCTCCGACTCTGAAAAAAAAAAACACGTGGCGAAACAGCGAATTCATTTCCCTTCTTGTCGATGCCCTGTTTCATCGTTCACTCTGATTTTTCGCTTCCGACTCGCACGCTGTTGTAAGTGCTCTTCTTCAGTATGGCAACTAATTCGTTTTAGTGGCAGAAGCCGGTTTTTATGCCTTGCACAGTGACCGGAAATAGGAGCAGTCGGAGCACACATGGGCGCCGTAGAATTTAATGTTTTACGACTCTATTTTACTGCTGCGGCTGCCGTCTTCGTTTATACCAGTATACGATGTCGTGCTTTCCTGTGGAACGTCTTTATTCAGAGTGTTGTCTTGTGATATTAAAGGGAGAGGGAGAAAGAGTTTAGTGAGATGTGAAGGGCGAGGATGATGAGTTGTTTGCTACCCTGCACTGGGTAAGGTGTAAAAGGAGACTAGAAAGGCAAGGAAAATAATACGTCACACGGTCCCGTACGGATTTGCCTATGATGACTCGAAGGCGAAAGCCATCTTCTTCTTAATGATTCCCCCCTGCAGCATGCTGCTCCCGCCGGGGTTTTGCATTGACCTCGGGATTGGAGGCATTGGAAGTTTTCTGCATCTTACGTGGTTTTGCGATGCCTTCGTCACGTTACATCACGTCACGAAGACGTCACAAATTATGGCTGACCTGTGACGTCGTAATGACGTCATATGGATGACGTCATCGCAGTGAGGATCATTTCCTCAGTGTGGTCCTGTTATACGATAGCCCCGCCACTTTTGATGTATCCTCTCAGCGTAGCTTGCAATATTCCCTACCTATGACAGGTTTGTCCAAGCATCGTATTGAGTTCAATCTTCTTTGTAAATTGAAGAGTTGACTGTTGGGCGAGTCTGGTGTTTGACATAGAAGCCATCGTAAGTAGCGCAACTAAGTAGCGCATCGTAAGTAGCGCTTCCCTTATATTTTTTTTTATTTCTCGCTCTGAGGAATTCACGAAAGCTTCCATTCTAAAGGTTCGCAGTTTTGGTGTCAAGTAATGCAGGCGCTGACTCATTCACCCGAATCTGTAGCGTCTTTTTCTCGGTATTTCGAAATGAAAAAAGCGGAACCGATTTTCTATTGCTTAAGACTGCATATTGTTTGTTCGTGTATTTACCTGCCATATATTTGAAGCATACCTGCGATCAGACGCTTAGATTGCTCTAGTAACTCTATAATGCACTCCTAACCAAACTTTGTTTTATCAGCAAACTTCACCACAACGGCCTTTGTTTGCTTTCCAGATTTCCATACCGCAGATGGCGGGGCGTTCTTTGACAAATTGCGAGACATGAGCGAGGTACATAGAGGCTGGCCTTCGAGATAGGGAACGCACTTTCCGCAAAGCGAGAGCCAGATTTCAGAATAGGGAAATGGGACGTCCGGGAAACCCGGGAATGTAGGGAACGAGAGAAGGCAGTGCTGCTACAACGTCAGTGCGGAGAGCGTCTCGAGCGCACTCTGCAACGCTGCCCATATCCGAATATAATGCGGAGAAGAATGCAGGGTGATTACGGCCGGCTGCCCGCGATGCAGCACTTCACATACCCATTCTACTACGCCACTGGACTTAGGTATTCGCGCCCGTATTGCCGCACATGCCGCTGCTCCAGTTTCGAGCAAATGTGGTGGTGCCGCTTCTTTCAGGCTTTCCTTTTCTAACACATATTGGTTAATACCGTGTCACCGCATCTTCTATCACAATGCTCCCGCCAGCTGCCAACCTGTTCTGTAAACAGCAGTGATTGTGCGCATGATTTTGTTACCCACCTCTTTCGTGCTTCCTTTCTTATTCTGCTAGGTGCCTACTGTTCCCTCCCCTCCTCCCTCACCCCCGATTATGATTACGAAACAAAGTACAAGCACAAACCCTTTATACTAGTCGGCGGCTTCAGCGTATACATTATGGACAGCGACTGGATTATGCAGTATATGATGTCTCGGTACGCTGTACGATGCATTTCAGTGTCACTAGAAACAACCAACAACCATCCGAGGAACATGCATGGACCTTGTCTATGCCAACTTTAGATTATATCCACTCGAAGAGCCATTGGCTGTCCATTTTAAAAGACCACACAGCAGTAATTATGAAGGGAAAACGGAATCCAGAACTCAAGACGATATACTAATTATAACGAGATTATTAAAATAGAAGAGCATTAAAGAGGAACCAAATAAATACATTGTATTATATACACTTTATGTCACTCTATTTGCATTCGCAGTGGTAACGCGCGGGGGACGTACGGTTATATACCGATACGATACCCAGAACTTTGCCACACGTCATGATTCACATAAGTGGAGGTGCGGTGATTTTTTTTTTTCGTTTCTGTAAGCCCCAGCCTTTCTGGAAATGAGTTTCATTCATTCATTTAATAACATGGTTTATTCACACAGAACGGTGAACGTAGAGGAGGGTTAGCGTCGAACAGCCGAGAACCACCACACGCGTGGCCTTTAAGGTCTGTGGCTTTCAAAAACACTGTACTGTGCTTTGCTTGCTCGCTCTCCCACTACCTTCTTCGCTACATTGGTCCCCAGAGCCATCCTGGCGACGTTAGGCGTTGTTAAATTTGATGACTCATAACAGCGCTTCGTGCCACTGTCGATGTCTATTTCTCGGCCACGACGACTTAGGATCTTGGGACTGTACAGCAGGTTCAAGCTCGTAGTGGGCGTAATTAAATGCTTAATTCTGTGACAGAACTAATGCAGATCTCTCGAATATAGCAAAGAATAAGACCAAGTCTTTAGGCAAGTTGGTGACCCACGTTATAATCTAACGGCGTGGAAAATAGCACAGATGAAGAATAACCAACACAACAGATGAGGCTTCACCTGTTGTTTTAATTACTCTTCTTTTTCTCTCTCGTTTCCGTGCTGTTGCATTTTGAAATAAGCCAACACGTGCGACTGTCAGCACATTTTTTTTTTCTTTTGCCAAATATCACCTATATTATTTGTCTTGCGAAGAAACCTGACGTAGGTAAATAAGCATTATTTCTCATTCATTCTGTCAGAAGAATGAACCTCAAAAGTCAGTTACCTTGTATCATCTTGTCTGGTTGTAGTTAATTTCTTTTTTTTTCAATCTAAGTTTTCACTCTCAAATCTCTTCGGAAAAACTCTGACCGTGGCTTTAACACTGGAGAAGACGGTACTCAGGCACAGACAAGAGAGGCTTAGGTTGAGAGGCATTTTTAGTCTAGGGTGCTCACGTATGCTACAGTGTGTCTATTTCTAGTCAGTGCCGTCTTGCGCAACGCTTTTTGATCTACACTCCTTTATTTGTATCTTTCTTATTCAGTTCCAGCTGAAAAACGCACTCCCGCCTGCGAATGAGAATAGTTTCGTGGGTTAGCCGTTTTTACACATTTACCGCTGCGGACAACCTTGAACGGCACTGAAAAAAAAAAACAAGAAAGAATGAACGCTCCCATTGTGTTCGCAATGGTGAGCAAGAAAAGAGAGAGAATACGGCACATGTAAAAGGCGTTCACGGTCTCTCGCATTTTCTAGTCTACAGACTTCACAGGTGCTTTTAGTTGAGCTGCAGTTAAGCGCTATATAAGTAAGAGGAAGTGATTTACTGTTATTCACTAATCGAGTTGAGCGGAGAGACAGAAATGGAAGCGTTAGTGTTCCTTCGTATTTAGGCTTTTATCGCTCAACGTCCAACTCATATGTGCTGGTTAGTCGAAAAGCGCTGCTTGGTGGACTTCCGTTAGTCACTTGCTGTACGGTGGCTAGGGATATGCAACGTGATATGCCTATTCATGTAAATGTATTTAATGAAAGGCTGGTTACTGCGGGTGTGTGGACTACTCATCGTCTCTGAGGCTGTGTTTTAAGATGGGAATAAAAAACAATGATCGAAGAATTGAGCCTTTATGAGCAACTATGGTCACTTTTCACTGCAAGCAAAAAAAATATGATAGCTGGAAAAGGCTACAACAATGGTGCACAATTCAAATTTTTCTATAGTTGACATGGCCATGTTCATGTGTGATATATTTCAACATCGAAGCACTTGAACGACTTCGCTTTCGAGTCACGAAACGACGAGCGACGAAGAAATCGCCGTCAATATCAATTCGCACTTCCGCGATAAGCAAATATATCTCCCAAAAAAGCAAGCGGAACAGCATGATTGCACTATACACGTCGTCTGTGGCGTTCTGATGGAATTTCTTCCACTCTGCTTCGAACTTCAAATGGAGCTTCCTGGGATTTATGGGAAACATTTGCCCGCATCGCCTTTCTTTATTTTTAGGAGGTTGTGAGTGCCTCATAAGCTGGGTGTTAGAAGACAGCGTATTTCATTCACAAAGGCAGACAGTTCGAGTACTCAGAATGACAGTCACGTTTTCCCAGTCTCTGTATTTTTGTCGTATCAGTTTCCATGTTCACCGCAATTCTGCTCTATGTGTATGTTCGCTTGCGTGCATGTGAGCGCTTGACAGAACTTCGGTATCTGTGGAGTCTATTGAAAAAACCTTGGAAACTGTCTGAAAAAGCCGAGTTGTGCAAACAGATTTCCTTTCTCTTTATTTTCCGTCACCTTATCTGTGCTTGGCCCGCCTCACAGCACAGAGTAGCCAAATGAGTTGTTAAGACGGTTAACTCCCCTGCCTTTTACTGTTTATATTTACACCCAAGGCGTATGTGGCTGTAGTCGGATATATTTAATTGACAGCTACCACCAAGAGAGGGCGCGTCACATGACCCCCTATCCAAGCATGAAACTGCTTTGTTTTAATAAACAGACGAATGTCTGGTAGATTTTAATGCAGTCAAACCCGACACTTTTCGCCAATCCCACCATATAGCGAAACCATCCTGCTTTAGCACAACAGACAAGGTTTCCCGACTCCCTAACCCTAAGCACCTTGTCTCACACGCCTTACTAACCTTCCAACTCTTTATCTGTATTTGAGAATACCTCCCATTTGCAGTCCTTCGATATTTCCCGATTTCTTATCTCGACTTTAACTTCTTTTCTACGGCTATTTTTAGTAGTACGTTACTCACACCCATGTTGTCGTTGAACTCCTTTGAAACGGGTGCTTGGGCGAGTTGGTACAGCGCAAAAAAAGACGAAACACGCAGAAGGAAGCACAGATACAGCGCTTAACAATCAATTCCGTCGCTCACAAGCCATCCCTACGTCACCGGAGGACAAGAAAAGCAACACGCGACGCTGCTCCGCATGCAAAGGCATCCTCGGTTTCGCACTCCGACGCCTCCGTACGGGCACTCTATACGCAGCGCCTCCTTTTGTGCCTTACCGCATTACGGGTGGGCTCGACTTTCCCGCGCATTTCGCCGTTCTTATCGCACCTCGAAAATGCGGGAGAGCTGGGTCTCTTCACTCTTTCCCTTCTTTCTCTCTCTCTATATTTCCTTGTTTACTTGCGATACACGCGTGTTGTCGATGGAATTCCGCTGCTACAATGGCGTCGGCAAAGAGGCAGCGTCGTGTGAGCCGAGAACGCACGCGGGACGAACAAAAGGAGCGCGTTGGAATCGCTGACGAGCGCTGTCGGGTTCGTCCTTCGCGACGTAGACACGACGACACCCGACCTGAGTTCATTGTGCGATGGAAAGCCTGGTTGTCAGACAAGCGAGCTTTTCAGGCTCGCGTCGACGCTATGTGTCGAGGCCGGCTTGCTGGTGGCGTAATGGGGGGCTTCCATAGCAGTGGGCCGACTTTCGCTTTGGGAAAAAAGGCGCTGAGATTGAATGATGAAGAGTTTTTTTCCTTGTTACGTCACCTTCAAGAGCGAATCATGATGGATTGTCTGAAAACGAGCCTAATTCGCGCAAGATAATTACAAGGCACTCGGTATTACATTCTGTAAAAACTGCGCGAAAAACGCGGACAAAGGGAGAAACGGACGACACAAGCGCATACTAAGTCCTTTGTCCACGTTTTTAGCGCAGTTTTTACAGTATGCATTACCACCTCGCCCAACAGTCTGTTCTTCTAAGGTATTACATTCCAAAAGGTAAATCAGGTAACACGTTGTCTTGAGCTTGTTTCAGTAATTAATTGAAGTTAGCATGGAAGCAAATATTCGATGCTATGAAACTTTGCCTCCAGCCTATAGGGAACCCTGCGCGCGCCTGTGCGCGTAAGCGATTCACCGGAGCACTCTACCATCAGCGTTCAACAGCAAGAATAGATCCTTGCGCCAATAACCCTGGCGCTGGTGCTACTCTCATGATTGCAATATCCCGTGGTACGTCGTTGCTGGCGTGTACCCTTGCTGTGACCCGGTGATAAGACGCTAAGAAACAAACAACCGCCTGAAATATTGGGTTGCACAAACTTCGAGCATGCGTAATCGATGTCACACTGCAAGCGCCTTGTATTACGAGGACGGTATCTGTAACCAAGGCAACCGGAGTCGGCAACCCGACTTCTCGAGAACACGCTTCCGGCGCACTCCCCAACAGGGAATATCCGATGCTATACTATAGCATCGGATGATACGGGCTTCGCAAGCATCTCTCGACGACCGCTGAGCGTCGTAATCGATACCAAGACGCAGCATCTGCTACGCCATGCTGGTCGTTTATCTCGTTTCGGAGTTGTTGGCCACGGCCACTCCTAAGTGAGCCTCTGAGACACAGCTTCTTTTTTTAATCAATGAAGACTACCTTCGCTCGGTCTTTTTCGGCATCAAGTGTTTGATCTTTCTTAAAGTAAAATCAATTCACTAAAGATGAAATCATGGCTGTTCGTTTTCTTTGTATGTATGTATGTATGTATGTATGTATGTATGTATGTATGTATGTATGTATGTATGTATGTATGTATGTATGTATGTATGTATGTATGTATGTATGTATGTATGTATGTATGTATGTATGTATGTATGTATTGAAAAAGAAAATCTGTTTGCATATGTGTGTCTTCGCACTTGGTACATTGTAATTACGGCGCGCTTTATTTCGAAAACATTGCAAATGCCATTGATGAAATGAGTTCTTTTTAATTGTTTGACACAATAGACAAGCTTATAAACGACTACTGCTACAATCACCTCGTAATCGCGGGTATGTATTACTGCGTACTTTTCTGATTTCCAACTGCTTGTAGTACTTGTTGGTAGAAAAATCGTGAGCCCTTAATTTGCATAAAAAACAAATCTATGAATCAGTAAATCCATGCCAAAGTTTCTTGAGTAGCGGGCTTAGTATCACATTCGCAATGGCAAGCGCAAGCAGAACCCAGTACAAAAAAAAATCACAGCATATCCACAGGTGAATGATGAAGAGCTTGGGCGAAGCTCCTGAAGCAATCATGGTTACACCGTGAAATCTTCAGTGGTTTCGCCCAGCAATAATCAAAGCGATAGCCCAGTACATCATCAAACACGTGACAAACACTCTATATATTTATACAAGAAATTTTATTATTCGTGAGTGGTAGCTTCCGTTCCCCCTTCATTTTAACGGCTTTATGGTCGGTCAAGTAATGGATCGGCAATGGGTCGTAGTGGGATGTTTGCAAAGACGAAGGAGTGGGCAGTTTGCAAAGGTGGTTACGCCGGACAACGGAGACGTGACTAGGTTAGACTAAGAGGAGCTTCGCCCCTAAAAGGATAGACGACGCAGATGCTGTGTCGTATATCATGAGTAGTACATTCTAACTCCCCCAATATTTACCTTATTTTATCTCCACATAATCCGCATTCATGCAACAAATTATTGTGGGGTTAGGGTCATTGTTCGTTTATGTCGAACCAAAACAAATAGTAATGTCAGTTTTGGTGCGGCGTAATCTAATTGCAAAACGGCTTGACAGATGCAAATGTGCCGCTTCTTTTTCGAAGCGCCCGTGCGTTTACCGCGCTTTATTTGTGTGGTGAGTTCGCCAAGCGAAGATTTTGATATCAGTATGACAAACAATACAATTTGCACGCGCGACCTACATTTCCCATTCCACACGTATTTCACGCAAGCTTTCTTGAAAAGACTCTAAACTTCCTCGAACACCGCAGATTTTAGTAGAAATACAATTTTTTCCTAATCGTTCTTACTTTCCTCGTCTGCCAAACTATTATCATGCAAAAAAAATACATCTCAAAGGAGAAGAGTTTGCAACACAGGACCTATGATTGCGAGGGTACTCGTCTGTTTTATTTATACCCGCCCCGCCACGGTGGTCTAGTGGTTATGGCGCTCGACTGCTGACCCGAGGGTCGCGGGATCGAATCCCGGCCGCGGCGGCTACATTTTCGATGGAGGCGAAAATGTTTGAGGCCCGTGTACTAAGATTTAGGTGCACGTTAAAGAACCCCAGGTGGTCGAAATTTCCGGAGCCCTCCACTACGGCGTCTCTCATAATCATATCTTGGTTTTGGGACGTTAAACCCCAGATATTATTATTATTTTATTTATACCCTTTCCTTTCCTACTCTCCGTATTTTCCTTTCTTTCGGGTGACAGTTTACGCATAGCAATTGAGAGGCTTACGGTTTTAGTTTTATTTGCGCATTTCTAAAGCACTAGGGGATATCCTGGAAACCAGCTTCTTCGCTAGAACCAGTACAGCATTTTTATTTTATTTATTCACTGGTGCAGTCTTCATTGCGTGCGACAGTGACTTTGGCGGCAAGGATGTACACCCGCAGCTAAGGAATCTGCTCAGTGCAATGGCAATACCGGAAGCATGTGGCCATTGTCTGCTCCCGTCTCTATGTTCCATCCTTATTTTCCCGTCCTCCATTGGAGCAGCAAAATGCACAGGAGGGATGCGTCGGGAAACTTGGAAGGTTTCTTCTGCGTCTAAAGGTCTAAAAAAAAAGTTGTTCCGTTTCTCGTTTAGAAATTACCTAGACTTATTCTATTTTTTTTTGTTTCTAGTCACCAGTTTTTTTTTGTTTTTTTAATATCAGTGGGCAAAAAGAACACCACTGGGAGACTCATTTGCTATATTTTGCTGGCACTGCTAAGCTCGAAGGCATGGGCTCGATTCCCAGCTAAGACGACCGCATATCGATGGGAGGCGAGGGAGGGGGGGGGGGGGGGCTAACCGCAAGGAACACCCATGTGCTTTAGATTTAGGTACACGGTAAAAAACCTCAGGTGGTCTAAATTTACGAATCCCTCAGCTACGGCGTGCCTCATAACCATTTCTTTTTCTTGCCACGTAAAGGTCCACTAATTGTAATTATTTGTATCGTACTCACCAGCAAACTAACTTGCTCTCGCAAAGGCCTCACTAACGCTCAACAAATCAGAACCAACTGCTCAATCAAACTCGTTGTGTAGCATCAGAATCATGGCAATGTACTTTTACACGTTGCCACTGATTTTCTACTTAATGTTCACACCTGCAATAGATAACTTTCGAGGCTTCGACATGGTTAAATATCTACAATATTAAGCCAACTTGGTTTGGTGTAGTGTGCACACAAGGATGATTATTATTATATTGTTAATATTAGCACATAGAGGTCGCCTCGAGATAGAGAACGCTAGAGTCACTGTATATGCTACCTTTAGGTAGCAGAGTAGCGCATAGGTCCGGCTAGCAACCACAGCTATGCGGTGAAGTCGCACTCCATTTTTGCAGGCGACATGCCTACCGACATGCCTACCGCGTCGCCGATAAACATGTCTGGCGTGTCGAAGGCCGGCGATAAACATTGGCTGTCGAGGACTAGTGTTAATTGAGTGAGCTGCAGCGGCGGCGTCGAGAAATACAAAAATTGGCCCGAGCGTCAGCTTCTCCGCAATGCATGGTTGCTAGCGGCGTTTGGAAAACAGATGCGCAACTCTGGTACCTAAAGGTAGCATATACAGTAACTCTAGAGAACGCATTTCCCGCAAAGCGAGAGGCAGATTCCACAACAAGGAAATGCTCGCTTTTGTTTTTTGGGATGTCCGCGAAACCTCCTGGAATGTAGGGAATCAGATCAGGCAGTGCTGCTATACCGTACGTGCGGAGAACGTAGCGAGCGCCCTCTAGGACGCTGTCCGTATCCAAATGGAATGAGGCGAAGAATGCAGGGTAGTTACGGCCGGCTTCACGCGATACAACCCTTTACGTACGCTTTCCACAGGGTCCTGGGACACGGGGATCAGCACCCGAATTCCCACGCTTGCCGCTGCTCTAGTGTCGAGAAAATGTCGCGTCGCTTCTTTGATGTTTTTCTTCTCCAACACCTAGCAGTTCATACCGCAGCACTACAACTACTGTCGCAGAGCTGCCACCAGTTTTATCCTGTGCTGTTCATAGCAGTGATTATGTGAGTGTGTTTGTTTCAACCTCTCAAGTCCGTTCCTTCTTATTCTGCTTGTCCCCTACTGTTCCTTCCCTCCTCATAAAATTAGAGTATCGAAAGTATCATCCGAAAGTATCGAAAGTATCATCCTCATAAGTTTAGAGTATCGAAACGGATTCTTCGGTTGTCGGCTCGATATAAATTTTTCTCGTTTGGATGTTAAAGTTGAGATAAGAATATCACGGGAAAATATTTTTATAGGTCAATAATATGTTTCAGAACTGTTACCAAAAGAGTTGTTGAAATGCCGATTATGGAAGCTGCACATTTCTTACATGCCTAACATATTTTAGATAATTTACTAAAACTAACGATGAAAATTGGTGCTCTTTTGGTCCCTTCAATTTTCTTTTCCTTAATCCTTGAGCTACTATTGTCGTCATCTGTGCACTAACCAGCACAAGAATCCACTACGCCAAGGAAGGCGCCACAATGCGGAAAGTTTTTCAGCACACAGACGACAAACGAAGACGCGAGGAAAGAAGACAAACAAGGAAAAACACCTTAGAATGACAAGCCACAACCAACCTCACACTACACTTCAAGGTGTCCCAATAAAGAGCTTTAAAAAATAGATTTTGTGAAACACGCAATTCCGGCTGATTAATATTTATTTACACATCGCTGTATTAAAACTCAATTAGCATAAATATGCAAAACCATATTTACAAAGAAACAACGGTGGGTGTATTCGTGTAAAATACTTTTATGTCACGAGGTAGACGTTTGAAGAGCAGCAGTTTAATATATGTCTCCTATAAGACAGCAGTGCATTCCTTTCTATTTTTTTAAATATTTTGTTTGTCCACTTTTTATGTATTGTGCATCCGTGAACTCATTTCTCACTTTCTTCTTTAATTTTAAAGCGAAATACACCATATTCAGCGTCTCCACATATCTCATTTGGGCCCCGCTGAACATGTTTGCGTCTTGCAAATGGGCGCTAAATCTTTAAGCTCTTCAAATCCACAGCGTCGCTTTTATAGGCCCGAGGCACATCGGCTTCGTGTTTTTCCTTCGATCAAACCACATGCCTCAAAGTACATAACGACAGGCGAAAACCTTACGCTGTGGATATCCTCTGGCGCAGTCGACCTGAGGCATCGGTGCACCCGACAACACCATGGTTCATCTGCTGTGTAAGCATATATACTTTGGATGGAATCCTTCCTGAGCCATGTGGAAGACTTCGTATTTTTCTGTAGTTACGCGTGTTTACGGCATTTATTCCATTATCGTCATACTACTCAAACAAACCTGAGGCTGTTTTTGCGCCGTATGACGTTACTCTGGAGACTATAAGCTTCTTGAGGCGGCTTTTTGGTTTCTGTAAGTCCTAGCCTTACTGCAAATGTGTTTGTTCCGCTCATTTTATAAGGTGGTTTATTTACACGAGAACGGTGAACATAAAGAAGGGTTAGCATCAAACTACCGAGAACCACCTCACGCGTTAGCTGTAACGTCTGTAGCTTTCAGAAACAATGTGTCTTGCTTGCTTGCTTGCTTGCTTGCTTGCTTCCCCACGTCTTTCCTCTTGTTCACTGCATTGGTCCCCAGAGCGCCCCTGCCGACGTTAAGCATTCTTATCTTGGTCGGGTCCTAATAGAGCTCATGGGTCGGCAAAAAATGTGGAGCTCACTCAGACTCACTCATGCAATATATTTTGCCCTTACGGCTCACTCTGACTCTGGCTCACCAAAATTTTCCTCACCCGGACTCACTCGGAATCACACTCACTATAATTTTTCTCAACGAGAATCACTCGGGCTCAGACTCACCAAAATATACTTCACGCGGACTCGCTCAGACTCACACTCGCAGCTCGATCTGACTCTTAGTGAGTCGACTCATGAGTGAGTTTGCCGACCTATTATAGGGCTTTATGCGACTGTCGTGGACGATTACTCGGTCCCGAAGACATAGGTCTCGGTGGGTACCACAGTCTCAAGCTATTAGTTGGCGCGATTAATTGATAAATTCTAAAAGAGAACTGATATATACATAGGTCTATCTTGAATATACCAAAAAATAACAGCAAATATTTCGCCAAGTTGGAGGTATACACATGATAATCTAACAGCGGGGAAATAGCGCGGCTAGACACAAATAACCAACACAACAGACGAGGCTTCGTCTGTTGTTTCAGTTCCACTTCTTTTTCTGTGTCGTTTCCGCGCTGTTATATTTTAAAATATACCAACAAGTTCGACTGTGAGTGCTTTGTTTTCTTGCGACGAATTTCCGCTATTAATTGTCTTTCAAATAAAAGTTATATTAGTTAATTGGTTATTATTCGTTCATTTATTTTGTTAGAGAATGACGATCACAAGTCGGTTACCTTGCATCATCTAGTCCGGTTGTAGTTTGTCTTTTCAACTGCGAACTTTCCACTCTCAAAGCTCTTTGGAAGAACTCGGACCGTGGCTTTAACACTGAAGAAAACGGTACTCAGACGCAGACAGCCGAGGGAGGGAAAGAGAGAGAAGAATTCTTCTTCGAGTGCGCTCAACTATGCTGAAGTGCATCCGTTCTTTAGGTTGTGGCGTTTTGCGGAATGCTTTTCTATCTACATTCCTTTATTTGTATCTTCTCTACTTAGTTCCAGCTGAAGAACGCACTCGCGTATGCTAATGCGAATAGTTTCGCAAGTTGGCCGCTTTTAGACATTTACCGCTGTGGACAACCTTGAACAGCTTTGAAAAAAAAAATCGAGTATGAATGAACGCCGACATTGTTCTCTCAAAGGTGAGCATGTCAAAAGGGACAAAATCACTACACGACTCTGCAAAAAAAAAAAAAAATTGAAAAGATCCTTCTCCGCCCTACTTGATGTCTGTAAAAGGCCTTCACGGTCTCTCGCATGTTCTAGTCTACAGACTTTAGGGTGCTTTTAGTTGCGCTGCATTGAAGTACTAGCAGTAATAAGAAGTGATTTACTGGTATTCACTCGTGGAGTTGAACGGAGAGGCACGAATGGTGGCGCTAGTGTTTCCTCGTATTTGCATTTTTACAGCTCAACGTCAACGCATACGTGCTGGTTTGTTCAAAAGGACTGCTTGGTGCACTTCATTGAGTCAATTGTTGTGCGGTAGCTAATGTTAAGTGAAAAACACTAATTTAAAATAACCTTGGCCATATGCATAGATGCGCTTCCTTTGAGGCCTTTTAATTTGCAACATGACATGCGTTTTCATGTAGATGTATTTAGTGAAAGGCTGTTCACTGTGGGTGTGCAGGCTACTCTTCTTCTCTGACGCTGTGTTTTAAGACGGCAGTAACAAGTACAATGATTAAAGAAATAAGCCCTTATGAGCAACTATGGTCACTTTTCACTGTAGGCAAAAAAAAGACCTAGACAGGCTACTAGAAAGGCGCCATAAACACATTTTCTTATAGCTGACACGGTCATCTTCATGTGCCACATATTTCAACATCCAAGCTCTTGAACGACTTCGCTTTCGAGTCAAGTAATACCGATCGACAAAGAAATCGGCATCGATATCAATCCGCATTTCAGCGATAAACAAATATATCTCCTAAGGAAGCAAGTGCCGAGTACTTTCTCGGAAAATAGTTTTTGTTCGAGTGCTACATAACATTATTTTCTTTTCATCTACTTGGTGCTGTGCTATAAAAAATATCTGGCTCCAATTATTGTAACGTGGTGTATCAATATATTATCATTTATTGAGCTTGTACTTATTCGGATTATCGCGCTTTATTATGCTGTGTAGAGCTAGTTCATTTGTAACTGTGACATTTATGTACACATGCACAAAACGCCTCTGTGCGTTTTATTATTTTTTTCTGCAGGTGTCCGCTGTTGTCTGTCGTACTCGTGGTGCCAGGAGCGTAGTCATGCGTGAATAAACACGCCTTTTGTTCGGGCACCATGACAATTTATGTCTCATGTATTGTCGAAACTATAAATATACTTCAAACCTCAAACAACATTATTGCACTGTATGCGTCGTCTGTGGCGTTCTGATGGAGTTCTTCCACTCTGCCTCACACTTTGAATGGAGCTTCCCGTGATTTATGGGAAACATTTGCCCCCATCGCATTTTTGTTTGGAGGAGGTTGCAAGTGCTTTATAGGCTGATCGCGAGAAGACAGCCTATTTGATTCACAAATGCAGACAGTTTGAGCACTCAATCTGACAGTCACGTTTTGCGAGTCTCTATATTTCTTGCTTCCTTATTTGCTTCCTTATTTTTTGCGAATTACTTATTAATTTTTCATGGCTCCGCACTTGTTTCGATGGTATTAATCCGTATAATTTACGGAAGTAGGGGAATTGTCCGAGGAGTTCGTTTTCTTGTATCATACACAACTAATGAAACCGACAGACAGTTAAGCCAAGGAAAACATAGGGGACCTTCTTTGTGGTTTTTTAACTGCATTTTAAGTGAGAATCATTACAATAGTTAAAAGAAACCCCAAATAATGTCTGCTATGCTTTCTTCGGCTTAATTCTCTGTCGGTTCCATTTGTTCAGTATAATTGCGGCACTCTATTGCAACAACGTGCTCGGCCTCGTACACAGTGCCACACTCTGGCCACTGCACTAGAATGCTCTCATAACAGTTGCTAAAGCGCGATAGAGCCGGGGGTGGGGGGGGGGGGGGGGGGACTGAGTCTAATTTGTCTATTTGCGCGGAAAATTATTTAGCGTGATTCAGCACGGGTATGTTATATTCTCTGCTACTTTCAGTACTTGCTGTAGAGTCTTGTTACGTTCGAATATTTCTAATTGTCGAAGTGCCTTGCGAAGCGGATCGAATACCGAACTACTCGAGTCGAATATTCGAAGTTTAAAATGATCGCACTTGCCGAAATATTATTTTTTTATAGTGTTATGTGTTGGAAATATGCTGCATTGAAATTTACTACAATAGAAAAACGTTTATTTTAATTAAACGTTGAGGAAACAAGCTGGTAGAAAAGCAGTCTTTCTTAAGGATTTTCCTCATCCTTCCGCACATTCTATGGTTCCTCGGTCCAGTTTCTCGCCAGATTTTCGTTTTTTTTTTTTTTTTTGAAGAGGTGCGCAAGCACGCCCGTGCTACAAAAGCGAAGCCTGAAACTCAATTTTCATCCGCGCAACGCTTTGTTCGCCCGTCCCTGCACAACGTCGTCACCTGCAAATAGGTCGCGCTGTCGAAGACACTCTTCGTTGTGAAAAGCAGCAAACTCTCTTACTCTCTCTGCTCGAGCGTTTCATCGTGTCCCGCACCCATTGTTGAGAGAAGCGACGCGTACGGTGCCAGCCTGCGGTGTGCGTGAAATTCAATTTGCTCCACCTGTCCTTATCATTCATGGGCTGCTCGAACCGTGCCTTGACGTAAAAAAGGGTCTTAAAGTATATTTGACGAACTTGGAGGCTAACCATTGCAGTTGGATTTCGCTTATTATTTTCTTTGCGCGCAAATCGTAATTATGCACATATTTTTGCGTATATTGGCTCGATTTCAGGAAAATTCGCGATGTGTTTGCTTTTCAGGTCTATGTTCCCATTCCTTTTGTCATGTATGGTTTGTTATTCATATGTACATAAGCGGTGATCGGCGCTTTGTCGGGTTTTGAGTGCCTTTACGCCGATCCCCTAGGCGACTATGTATACTGGTTCTCTCAAATATGAATCAGTGAATGAATGAATGACGACATGGACTCCAAGTGAGATTCAATACGGAGTCCTTCTTTTTACTTCAGTTACAGAAATTATCAAGTACATTGGTTTAATTGTCGTAGTACTGATTTAGGAGTCCATACAATACGGTAATTTAGGACGTACTGCGGGTGGTCAGTTACAGCAATGGAATGGTTAGCAAGGGATTGGAAACACAACCCCGGACGGCAGAGAGTAAGATCGAGTGACGAAATTGAAAATTTCACAGGCAAAAAATGTTATCAGCCCGCACAAGACAAGGTGAATTGGGGATCATTGGAAGATGACTTCTTCCAGCAGTGAACCTAAAAGACTGAAAATGATCATGAATACGTTAATGTTCCTTCGTATCCGTTGTAACGGCAGCCAACCAGAAAGAACCTGATGAACATTTAGCCATTCAACTTATATTTTCATTTCTTCTGTCTCCTCTGAAACTTGAGGAAAAAATAGCGAAAGCCAGTCTTTCTCTTGGAATACAGGCAATTAGAGAAGGGAAAGCATAGGGGTCATTAATTATCTGTTGCTGTAGTGGACTGATAATGACGTCTATCCAAATGAATTAAAGTGCACGAAAAATAACCGCTTCCGTCGGTGCGATTTTTCGTCCGCTTTCATTCATTTCAATTTAAGTCACTGTCACTACACTACAGTTTAAAGAGAAGAATTCATGTCATGTATGCTTTCCCTGTCATAATTGTGTGCTGGATTCATTTGTTTGAGTCTAACGAATAAACGAGCCCGTCGAAAGAGAAATTCTTTTCCGTTCGTTCAATCTTTCTTTTTAAGCACATAAATATGAGCGTCGAGTGCTTCCGCTTATCAATACGCAGCCGTGCCTTTGATCCTCATTTTCTTTGCGCACAATAAGTTATTCCTGTACAGCGTGATAACTTTGGAAGTAAGGCATTTCTCTTTCCCATTCCCGATCTATCCTGGATAAAAACATGAGCCAGCAAAAACTTTCACTACCACGTATACAGAAGCACGTGCTGGATTACCTGCAATCAGGTGCTTTACATTCGGAACACTAAGAGCGCACAGCGACCGCTGAAACGACCGGATGATAATCGGCTTCCGGCTTCCTCACAGCAAATAGACGCTCGTCGCAAAAAGACAGCAACATTCGTTCACGGCATAGAGTTTCTTATAGATAAACTAGAGAGAACTCTAGTGCTAATGTCTATGAGAACAGCAACGCATAGCGCTTCAGCCACCATGGGAATAATGGGTAGTACACGGATTTGTCTAAACTTAGTTCTTTCGGCTCCGTTTGGCTGCGCGTCGCCTACGTCCGCTCTGTCGCAAAATAAAGTTCAGCAAAAGTCAGCAGCGCCACTTCACCACTTTAACCATTTTAGGCTACCAATTCAGATCGGGTCACGAAGTTCATAACGGTCCATTCTTTTATCCGAAACGAACGCCGAAACACAACAATAAGCAGAGGCACAAGTGCGTTCGAAGCCATAAGTACGAAGATGAGACAAATCCGTCTACCACCCATCATTCCCATGGTGGCTGAACGATCGCAGTGCCAGAGTTCCCTCTAGGTAATTGTAGGAAACTCTATGGCCCACGGTGTCGTGCCTATAGTGGACGGCTATAGACTCGAGGAATTACTGGACGCTGACATCGATGTACGTCGGAATGTAAAGAGGAAGGCGTATAACAACACAGCACTGACTTAACAAGAGCAGGCAGTGCTCGTGAGGTGTATACCTCCTTACTTATCCTGTAATCACTATTTCATTTATGATTGGGACAATTTGTATTAAAGACTGACGGAATTATTGGTTCTGCCTGTTTCTGTTCTAGTTGTAAAACGCGCTAACTGGAAACACTCAATATTGATAAGATTCAAAAGGGCGTGCGGCGGTTATACTAAGCACAGACAGAAAGTTTTCGGCATGGTGGTTCAGTGTGCTGATGTTACGACCTATATGGCAATGCTGGCCTAATCACCTCCCAAGTAGAACCCTTGCGCGCATACACATTTGCTCAATCACTCGCCATTGTTTTAAGCAGCGGTACAAGGCTTCTTTCGGAACCTTCCGTAGCTTAGCCATCGCATTCGCTTTGAAGTACCCCACGTTTACAAACCGTCTCTTCTCGAGGCCAATTTTCAGAGTGGAGAACAGCTAAAAGTCACTGGGATCGAGATTTTGAAGGTACAGTGGTTCAATTTTATGTTCAGTGAGGAATTGCTGCACAACAAGCGATGTGTGGTTTGGGGGGTTACGAGCGAATGCGACGGCTAAGCTCTGAAAGAAGCTTAGAATAACAGAAACCTGAGCTAGTTGGCTGTGCTAACCAGAGATTAATGGAATATAAGAAATTGCTAACCGTAGGCCCACCATCTAATCTATCTTTACATTGTTGACAGTGTAAATACATGCAGAAATTCGATCATTGCTCAGTTTTAAACAGGCAAAGAAATGAAGAAACACGTCTATTGGTTGATGCTTGGCACATCGATAATAGTGGTGGCGTATGCGTGAGCCAACCGCTAATTAACTTTTATAAAGAAGAGATAGCGTGCCTGGACAGTTATCTCTCGCGTAGACCCCCACGCGTGCAGGATTGATAGGTATCCGTTCCTGCCTGGGCATGCGCAGATAAGTTTTTGTGCCTGCTTTCTTTTCCGCCGCTGTGCGCCTGTTTCAGTTGTTAATCGGTGTTTGTGTTGTCCTGACTTCTCTCTTGTGTCCGTGTTTGCACTGCCCGTCTTTTAACCGAGAGAAGCCTCCTACCGCGACTTCCAAAAACGGCAGGAGCGATTGAGCGAGTGAGTGGACGCGCAAGGGTCCTACTTCGAAGGTGAATAGGTAACCAATTCCATATGTCGTGACATGAGCACGCTGAGCCACCTTGATGGAAACTGTTTGCCTGCCCCTCGTATATCTCAAATACGCGCTCACCTTCCCCGCACGAATATTCTGCAAGGGCGAGATGAATATAGAAATATCTTCATCTAGGAATATCCTCACCGATAGCAATAAGCAAGGATGTTTGCTGTAGTTGCCGTAACAACAATGCCCTTTTCTTACAGGATATATTTGTGCGTATGTTTGAGCACGTTTTTTTGTACAGAAACGAAGCTGCTTGCACTCCAACGCCCTCGAAAAAAAAAAACGAAATACACGAAGACAACGTGAGCCCAGCTTGTCTTTCAGCCACGTGGTATGCGTGACACTGCCCACACCATTACTGCGAATGCCCAATATGGGAAGCACTATGTTCATTACTAAATCTGCGGGTGTCTTCAAGCAAAAGTGACAGGCACGTTCTACAAGGATTTCATCGTAGCGGAGTGTGTAGAGCTCTTGTTTATGAACTCGCTTGTCTCAAATTGTTCGAGCCCTGCTTTTTCAGCGCTTCACTGCTCGGAATTTTTTTTTTCCGTTTTCAAAGAAAGTATTCCACGAGTTGCTCAATCAATACCTCTGTTATGACGATGACTGTGCGCATGCTCCATAAATCTACCTTCCTATGAATAGGCTTCTGACGTCACAGAGACAGGGGCTGATATTATACAGCGCCTGGTCCCGTATATTCTATAGTATCATGTTGTTTATGATCAAAAGGTTGCAATAATTACGAACCAGCTAATTCGCTTTTGTATTCTACTGGTAAATCACTGCTGACATTTGTCGCGCGTGAGATCTTGGATATTTTTACTATACTGAGCGATGGCCACCTACTGATATCTTAGGGCACGTTCAAAAAAAAAAACTGTCTATCAATTTGACTAGAGTTTAGACCGAAGCCTCGTACTGCGCACGCGCAATAACTACGCGGTGCGTCGGTACTAGAGTGTCTTCGTAATAGCAACGCAACTTCACATTCTGGCCGTCCTTGATTCAGCGAGTGCATTTGAACCTCTGAGTTCACCCAAAAAGAACTTCTTGCTCTCAATGCTTCTTTTGAAGAACTTTATATTTTCTCATTGTTCGATACGCATCTATTTTGAAGTACTGAAAGCTGAAAGTAGCGTAGGACACATGTACATGCCAACTGGAATACACGCAGTGACCTGGAAAAAGGTCAGCTCACAGGGACGCCCCAGGGCTCAAGTGACTTGTGGAGAGAATTGGGCTCATGTATATTTCAGGTACTCGGACACGAAAAAAAGACACTGGGCGTGTGCAGTAAAAAGCGCGCCTGTAATGTAAAGAAGGCGACATCGCGGACAGACCTCGCCACATTTCGCACTCGTGACTAAGCCTGCGGGTGTCACTTTTGTTGCAGTTGCTGGTGCCTCTAGATGTGCGGAACCGAACGAGTGACTTAGAATTCAAGCAGCGCGGCAAATCTGGAATGTCAGACTGAAGTCGAGTCCATTCCTGCGTTAGTTATTGACCGTCATTGATCAGTATTGGGCGTTTGTTTATGTATGTTTCTTTTGCAAGTGTAACAACGAAATACGGCTCACCTTGTCGCACAGGGAGAGTTTCTAACTGACCGGCCACGGTGGTCCAGTGGTTATGGTGCTTGACAGTTTGCCTGAAGGTCGCGGGATCAAATACGAGCCCCAGCAGCCGCGTTTAGAAGGATTCGAAATGCTCGAGGCCTGTGTGGTTCAATTTAGATGCATGTTAATGAATCCCAGGTGGTCTAAATGTCCGGAGCGCTCCACTACGGAGTCTCGTAATATATTGTTATAAGATGTAAAACCCTTAATTTGTTCCTTTGTAGCCTACCAATTTTGGCACATACCCACTCTGGGTGATTGGCCAAGAAGACTTATTGTGGCCTATGGATGATATTTACACTAACGTTTACCTCCTTATCACTAAAGTAGAAAAAAATTACGAATATAAAGAGCAATCAAAATGCAAAGGGTCTAATAGCCTATCCATGATAATTGCATTAATTACAAAAAAGGAAATAAGTGCTATTATAATAACGGAAGCTTGAAATTTTGAGCCAACCAGACAGCTGAGTTTACCTGACCCGACCAAATTCCACTCTATGTCTTTCCTTTAATCACATTTTATAATTATGGCACGAGTATTTTTTCAGTATTTCTTAAAGTATACATTATGTTGGAATACGTTTAGTGGCTAGAATGAAATTACACACAGCATCAAGAATTTCTCTTTGACAATGACCCAAAACAGAGGCACCGAAATTTAGAACATTTTCTGCAGTTAAACTTAAGCGAGTCGTCGAAAACGGAATAACCAGAAGTATTTTCCTGATTACTGAAAACCCTTAAAGTTCTTCTTCTTCTTCTTCTTCTTCTTCTTATTATTATTATTATTATTATTATTATTATTATTATTATTATTATTATTATTATTATTGTTATTATTATTAGTTTCGTACGGGTTTGGTTCCTGCTGCTCGTGTGACCAGACTATCACAACTAACGCAGGGTACTGTTGGTGGCATTGGTCGAGGGGGTGGTGATGATGCTGAGAATATTTGCACATATATGCTCCCTGGTTTGGCTGAGAATCGTTCGGACATAAATGCGGTTTCTGAAATTCCAATTCTCTAAATTCTGAAATCAAACAGAATGAATAGTTGTTTACTTAAACAACCATTTTAAGTAAACTTGCGACCGAAGCAAGATAAAGGATTTTGACAGAATGCAATGTGCTCAGGTTATGATGCGAGTAGTTGACGATAACTTCTTCATTGCAAATAAACCCACAGTTGAACACAAAGGAAACACAGAAACACAAAGTTGAACACAAATGAAACACAAAGGAAACACAGACGAATCAATTCTCCGACGTTCGTACAGTTTTCACTTGGGTGGAACTGATTTTTTTTTACACGTTGTTTAACAGAACACCGGCTCCATGACTCGGGGCTCGTAGTAGCGCCTGGAAGCCTGCAATGACCTGTGGTGTTCCGAGAAAAGTGCGATTTGAAAAATGATCGTTGCACGGCGTCTTTATTGGCCAATGGAACAACAGCTGCTCCATCGGAGTTTGTACAACCCATAAAAAATGTCTCCAATATATACCGCCTACCTCATAACGGGTCAAGGTCGCAATGATCTTTCGCTTTGTCCTCAATGTCTGGACTTATGACCCGCTAGGTTTCGGCATTCGCGAGTGCTCGCACGTTCAGTATATTCGCACATTTTGTTTTTTTCGTCACGCCGAAATGCGACAAATAAAAACAACAGATATAATAGCTTTTTCTCTCAATAAAGTTCCACAGCTAGGCGTGAGATGCGTGCCGCGACTCTCAACAGCCTCAACATGGGCAGGCTCGATGTCTTTGTGCCATCGCGTTAACAACAGAAAAAAAAAACGTTTCGCGATTGGTACACTCGGACTAACTTTAACGGTGGTGTTGGGACATAGTCAAAGTTGTGAGCATTTGCGCAGCGTGCGAAAGGCTTAGAAAATATAACCCCCAAAAAATGCCTCGTATCGGTGTTGCAAGCACGCCCGTAAAGTTCTTTCTTCAGCGTGTCGTAAAGTAGCAGCCCTAGTGCATGAGCGTGCCGTATGTTGCTCATTCTGACGGGTCTGTGTTTAAAGACATGGCGAGCAAGAAAGTCAGAAAGCGCCCGCTTGTCATACGAGAAAAGCGACAGGACCTGCAAGTATATTTTACTTCTTTTTTTAGGAAACCAGCTAAGTAGAGTGAGCCGCTTGTTAAAAAAACCCCAAGTGGTGTAACTTTTCGGAGCGCTTCACTACGGCATCCCTTATAATTGTATCGTTGTTTTGCAATGTAACACCCAAGCAATTATTACTGTTTGTTTTTTTTTTGTAGCACGAATAGCACTTTTTACGCTTTCTCATGACTCTTCGGATCCGTGATGTATCTCGCCGGTGACCTTATCCACCCACTAATTCACGCACACATGCACGCACACACACACAAATGCATACGCAAGCGCACATTGTGACGTCAACATCGCACATATCTGAATGCATGTCTGCGTTCAAGCACACACACATCTCAACTTAAACTGAGGACGACGCAGCGAGCGATGGAAAAGAAAATGATAGGTGTAACCTTAAGAGACAGGAAGAGAGCAGAGTGGGTCAGGGCACAAACGGGGTTAAGGATATCATAGTTTAAAATCAAGAAGAAGAAATGGATATGGGCCGGGCACGTAGCACGTCGGCAGGACAACCGGTGGTCATTAAGGGTAACTGACTAGATTCCAAGAGATGGCAAACGCGTGAGGGGGAGACAGAAAATTAGGAGGGTGGATGAGATTAAGAATTTTGTAGGTATAACGTGGCAGCAGAAGCACAGGACCGGGTTGATTGGCGGAACATGGGAGAGGCCTTTGTCCTGCAGTGGGAGTAGACAAGCTGATGATGATGATGATGGTGACACACATATGCACTCAAATGCTCCGACATTCACCCAGCTGCGCGGCAAGCATGACATGTACATGAAATACGCACTAAAGTGTAATGAAAGATAGCTTCGAGTCCCTTTGTGAATTGGCGCGTCAGGTCACCAGGTCGCTCTTAACACTTGTACCTGCAATTTAGAGATGAAAAAGAAAAGAGCAAGAGAAAAATCGTCGCAAATAAAGAAACATCAATGGTTTCTTGAAGAAGCAAAGAACGAAAGAACCAAACGCCGGCGTATCACGGCTCGTTCTCCTTGATTAGAAGCTCAGCTCAAAATTTATCACCGCTGGCACTGTAATGAACCGAGGAGAAGCCATTTCCTGAACGGTGGGCCGCTTCTGCGACCCTTGTAGCTGTGGGGGCCCTTGTAATACGACCATACTTCAAAGTGTGAGCACTAAGGGGGCTGCCTTCCCTCGCGAGTATAGAATGTAATTCAGTGCCCTGCGACCTGCTTCCACGTGGCAGGACTCCTGGGAGGTCCACACGTGTCCTACGGAGCGAATGTGCGCGGCAACTTCACTGCTGTCACTTATACCAGTGGAGCTGTTCTAAATCGACCCTTTCCGGTCCGGCGTTACGCAGAAGCAGAGCCAGGTTGTTTGACCAGGAGAGGATGATAGCAGAGCAGCTGAGCCACGCAGGTCACATGAGCAGCTCACAGGGGAGGAGCGGACCAATGAGAGAGCGCGCATGGGATATAGACCTTTTCACAGGTAGAGTGTACTAGAACTTTTGAGTGGCGCGACCGAAACGCTCTCCCCTTGCTTTCCCATCCCCAACTTGCGGCGAAAGTAGCGGCGGCGCTGCCATCGCCCAATCTTCCCACTTGGCTTGCTCGGCGGCATGGCCGGCATCTCTCTTTTGGTCGCGAAATATAAAAAAAAACAGCGTTTAAACATTGTTACGCGCCAGGTTGCACAAATGGACATCCGCGTGTGCAACAAAGTCTCAAGTTATCCCTTTTTAAGGCCCCGAATGACGAAAAACAACGACTCCTTTGGGAGCGGAACCTCCATCGGCTTGACAAACCGCTTGACGCCGATTGTGCTGTGTGCGAATTACATTTCGAACCGCATTTCATTTTGAGAGACTACGTGCATATTATCAATTTTGCTGAAGCTACTTACATGCAGCGATTGCCTATGCATACCTTATTACAAGCCGCTTAAGCGAAGATAAAATTGAAAACCTCTTCGCTATTGTCAGGCTGTCATCTGAATGCAATGCTCATCCCACTCCGCAACAATTTCTCACGACCATTAATTGTCTAAGCTGTTATAATCTTGCCAAGAGTGTTGCTGGATCACACGTTTCAGAGGGGGTTGTAAGCTCGCTTTTCACTGTCGCAGACAAGCCTGCTAACTTGTATAAGCAGCAGCAACTGATTGACTTGTTGCTTGATGAAGGATACTTGAAAGGTGCTGAAGGTTCGCTTCATAGCAGCTCTTTGACTGCACCAGACCACCCATACGTCAATCAGCATAGCGACTCCAGGCTTACGTACTATGTGGCAGGCTATGTTGCTAGAACATGTGTGCTCCAAAGTGCAGTGCATGCATGAATGAGCTTCTGCTGCCTTCATGAGATGGCCAGTACCTAAATGGTGCTGTTTTCACAAAATCTTGTGATTTTGGTGTTCTTCTGTACCCTTCACAGAAAGCTTTTGTTTTGATTAGTGAACTTGAAGAAATTTTCACTGGTTGTTTTAGTAAGAATGACTTACACAAAGACAGCATCTTGGATGTCTTGGCAGTAATCAACAGGAGAAGCATTTTGGGGGTGTTGGCTGCAACGAACATTGCAAGCCATTGACTGCTCAGCTGATCCGCTTTTATGTGGTCACACGTATGCATGTTTATGTGAAGGGTTTAACACGTCGCGGGATGAGAAACAAAGCGCACAGCAGTACCTGAAATTGAGTAGGTTATAAGTTGCTACAGAGGCGTAAAAAGGATGTCATTTTTCGTGCATATTTTATTGCACTCCTAATTTTTTTAAGGTACACCAAGAAGAAAAACAATTTTTCCGAGAAGAGGCTTGTAAGTGAGAGAACGTGCAAATTCTGACGCGATATCTCAAAATAAAACTTTGATTTTGAATCTTTTTGTATTAATAAGCCTGTGATGGTAAATTTAGCAGCATTATGGATGTCGGAGCACAATTAATCGATCTAAGCCGATTCATGGTTCCACTTTAGTGTCCCTTCAAACGACTTTGCAACCATAACATATTTTTTTATTTAAATGTATTTTGGAAAAATAACCTAAACACTGTCATTGTGCTTTCTTTGTTTTATGTTATTTTTGTATCCTGGCTCTATAATTTTGTTTTTTACAATTTGCTAATTCGCAAATGTATTGTTTCATAAATATGCAAACCTTGTATTTTTGTGTTATCAATGATTATTACCATTAATACAGTTACGACTCTGCTTTGCAGTGGTGCTGCGTTTTTTAAACTCTCAAAATCTTCCATGACTATGTTTCACTGAAAGCCTTCTTCTGCAGTATTACGTATTTGAATTTTTGTGGGTCCTACAACAGTGAATCTAATCCCGTATGTCAAAATCAAAGGGAGGTTTGGAAAAACTCTGCTGTTCTTCAAACAATGTCAATAAAGCCTGCTTTTTTGTCGTGTGTGCACGCAGCCACAAGCAACGCGCCCTTTGATTCCAGCTTTAGTGTTTTACATGGAACGGGCCAAGAGTTCTTCGTTTTGTGGGCAGCATACTCATTTTTTTTTTCGGGGAGATGGGGGGGGGGGGGGAGCTTTCGTTGTGTACCAGCCAGCTGGTTTCTCATTCAATTGTACACTGTAAAACATGGCAAAAAAAAAAACGCGCTCCTTATACTGTATAATGTGCTATGCTGCTTCAGTGCGGTCAGCAGCAACTTCAATAACAATAATGTCAAATAATCTTTATTTGCATTAATATTTATGAAAGAGAGGAAGTATAAGAATAAGAAAACGGAGAGGCACCAACACGTACGCGGAACGCCTGCCAGCCATCCGCCCGGGAAGATTGGTCGACGCCAGCGCCACCGCATCATTCCATGCTGAAACGCCCGCTCCCAAGCAGCCACTCGCGCCACTCAAAAGCTTCTAGTACGCTCTATCACAGGAGAGAAAAAGCGCCGCCATTTTTGGCTGCACACGGGAGTAAAAAGGCTGACGTCACATCCTCGGCAGTGCATTTTTTTCTTTCGGGGAGGGGCTACACCCATTTAGCACAGCCCAGAGATGATTATGGCGGCGCCCAGGGAGCCGTCTGTGAAAAAGTCTATTATGACAGCCCCACTGTTTCCTCAGATTTCACTTCGTGGAACTGGGGTTAGATTTAACACGGAGCTGTTTAAGCTCGGCAAAACTCTGGGTGGCGTTGGCACAATCTCGGGCAAGTATGTGCGTGCGAACGTGGGTACATGCCAAGCAGCTCCTAGCATGGCGTAACCGCAGATAATATGGTATAGCAAGGGGTTTAGCAAGGGTGGTGTAGTGGTTATGGCGCTCGGCTGCTGACCCGAAGGTCGCGGGATCGAATCCCGGCCGCGGCGACTACATTTTCGATGGAGGCAAAAATGTTTGAGGCTTAGATTTAGGTGCACGTTATAGAACCCCAGGTGGTCGAAATTTCCGGAGCCCTCCACTACGGCGTCTCTCATGGTCATATCGTGGTTTTGGGACGTTAAACCCCAGATATTATTATTATTGGCAATGAGGGTTAGTAGTGATGTGAGAACGAGGACGTGGGAAAGGAGGACTCTAGAGAGTATAGCACAGCATAGCCTTGTATAGTATAATACAGAAAGGGCTGGGAAAGAGAAGTGAGGGTGGGGAGGAGGGCAGAGAGTGAGGCATGGCATATCAGGTATAGTATAGTATAGCAATTAATGGGAAAGAGAAGTGAGGGTTAGGAGGAGTGATGCGTGGTTGATGAGGAGGAAAAGGGGGAGTGAAGGGGTAAAACATAGCATAGTCTTGTATAGACGGTTTTGCTGTGCAGATTTTCAACACTTCTCACTCTGTGCCTAGCCAAATATTTCAAATAAAGATGCTTCTAATCTATACCCAACATTATAAGAGTCAGTCCTTAACTTATGCGCCTTCCTTTTATCTGAAGGCGGAAAAAGGGTCTTTCCTTACTATGACATAACTTAAAAACACGCTTTCCGCTTCGGTGTTCGGAAGTTTCTGGGGGTACAACACGTACTGCTACTATTGCAGTCTTGAAACCGTCTACAGTTTATTATAGCAAGAGGTGGGAAAGGAAAGTGTGGCTGAGGCGGAAGAAAACGAGGACTGCACGGCCACCACCTTCTCTGTTGCCTCAGTCTTCGCACTACTAGTGTGTAGCTGCCGCATTTTTCTTCACGAGGACAAGAATGAGGATAGACAATACGTGCCACTCGTTAGGATTGCATCCTGTGCAAGTGTGTATCAGCTTGCCTTCAAGGACATCCCTTTTTATGTAGGGACAAGGAAAAAGAAGACGCCTGGTGTCTTCTCTTTCTTATGATTGGATGCTCAGCAAGGTGGCATCTGTCCATATTAAGCAGTACCCTGGTGTTCTTTATGAAAGAAGCGACTGTTTGCGATCATTTATCATTATTTAAAAATGGTTTTTGAGTGCGGAAAATAAGAGCGACTTTATTTGTAAATACCGAAAGCCTGCTGCCTACGAACATTAGGTTTGTTAATGTTTGTTCTCTACAAACTCTCATCTTTCGTGAACATTGGTGAGAGCCTGACTACCTGAAGGCCTATTCATCTGATTTCTTTTATTCAATCGTTCTAGTTGTTGACAACGTTACCGACAAGAGTAATGCGTATGATAAGAGAAGCAGCCGTGAAGACTGATAACGAAATAATGATGAAAGAGAAATGCAACTAAACTCACCAAGGTTCACTCAGCTTGCCTCTGTAATTGTATAATGGCGGGCTTCCGGTGCTGTTTATGTATTTCAGCTAGGAGATAGGAGTTGGAAACAGCGTGAAATTTACTTCTAAATAGCTTCTATGACAATTTCTCGAAACAATATAATTAAGGTAGCTTCGCAGTTGGGGTGCCAAGTCTGAAAGAAGTGCTGAGCTGGGCGGCCTCCTTTGTTCCTCTTTAATTTTCTCTTTGTTTCTTTTTCTCTGTTCTTTCTGCCTATTTCCATTGATTTATTTCTCTCTCTCTCCATTATTTCTGCGCTATGCTTTACTCTCTCCTCTTCACCCTCACTTCCCTTTCCCACCCCTTGCCACACTATAATATGCAGGACTATGCTATGCTCTGCTGGCGTGCCTAGATAGCCGAGTGGTTACGACGCTCGCCGGCGGATCGTGTCTTGGCAGGTTCAAATCCCGCCCCATCAAGAAATTTTTGTCGTCAAGAATTTTTTTCCGTTTCTCTTTCTTTCTTTCTTTTTTTTCTCTTTCTCTCTCTTTATCTCTTTCTCTCCGTACTCTCTCTCTCGCCCATTACAGTTATTGCGTTCCACGCCGGACAATTCGGCACACGCGTTCTGAGAGCGCAGCCGAACGTGAAGAAGAGGTCGAAAAGAGTGCGTGCAGCTTCGGGATGATGATCGTTTCTGGTCGCCCGTCATGGACCAACGGCGAGCTTAAACATCTCTGTTGCTAATCAATGTCTTGTTCACGCGGCAAGAAAGCAGGAACAATATGAAGAGTAACAGAAGTTAACCTCCTTGCTTTCTTATCACCCCTCCCCTTTCCTTTCGGCCGACATAACAGTTCTCCGTTTGTCATCACAAACGGCGAATCGGTCCGGTATCCTCGAGAAAACGCAACAGCGCTTTCGTTGCCTTTCGGAACTGCGATGGGCAGCCCCATGGTCCCAATATTTCTCTCTTTCTTTCTAACTGTCCCTCTCCCCCTTACCCAGTGCAGGGTAGCTTACCGGGCTCAGCCCTGGTTAACATTCCCGCCTTTCTTTTATTCTTATTCTCTCTCTCTCCCTTCCTTTGTGCAAACTGCGCTTCGTGACAGTTATAAAGACTTCGCAAAAGCGTGTAATACCAGGGGGCCTGTAATCAAACGTACACGCTGTTCGTAAATTTTGCCGTTGATTGTTCTTCAAAGGATGTGGTTTAGTTATTTCGTTACCACTAGAATTCAAAGGTACTGTGTAAGAAGCGAATATCAATCCATCACTAAAAGATCATTACAGGACAGGAAATGCAGTAAGAGCATTGAAAATATTTACAAGGACAAAGTCCACATTCATGTCATTTATTATAGCCTTCTTTTATCTCCCCATGATTGTTCGTAAACAAAGGAGCGTCGGTTTGCATGCGTCTACATCTTTTTAACTTCCAGCTGCATCACGACTGTTTTAATAGCACTGCCTCCTTTTTATTAGAGCGACGAGACTGGTATACCAACCTGCAGACAATGAAAACAAGCCGCATCAAGCCGCTAAGCGAACTTCTGATTCGACGTTTTGTTCATACCCCGTCTGGAAACAATAGAGGTGGCGTGTGCGAAGAGGTCGGTTGTTACCCGAATACAACCAGCTCGCACGTGCGCAGGCCCCGGCTCTCATCTAAACAACACCTTATGCACTCCGGTGCCTCATGCACCAGATAAGAGAAGAGACAATCACAAACTATAAAACAAATGTACACACAGCTAGGCCTTTCTCGTTTGGCGCACGCCTTTGAAAGACCTTAACTAGAAACGGCCAAGCTATAGCGGAGCAGACGATAACACTGGTCCCTGGCGGCAGAGATCTGTCCGAGCCAGAAGGGACGTCGAGGCTTGCTCTGCGCTCCTTGATGTTTATGCGTGTACGTGCGTAAGCGGCATTCATTAATAACTGCTCTCAGCGCTTACTGCAAAGGCCACGTGTTCACGGTTTTGCTTCCTGTTTTGCTTCCATGGTTTTGCTTCCTGTTTTGCTCTTTTTCACGGGTATAGGTTTGTGCAGCTTGCCAGCCAGGTCTGGTTCTACCACTATTCCTTGTATCAGCTCCTCATATCCCTGTGTCAGACGCCTGACTGACACAGCCAGGCTTCTGTACTGCTGTCAGGTTTTCATTTGCTTTTTTGGACGTGACATGATTGAATGTTTTTCTTGATATTCAACGGTTTCACATGCGCACTCTTGTTTTATGCAACCGTTCGTTATTGCTGTCATTGGTTGATTCATACTGTTTTTGCATAATGACGATGGTTCGTGGTGCATTTAATAAGAACGTCATGCATTAACACATGAGAACGTTCTTTCCCAAGTACAAATTTTAAGTTGCTCGTGAGCGCTCCGTCCTGTGTTGTTTCGTAGTCTCCGTGGCAGTTACGCTCTATTTATTATGAACTATTGTGATCCCTGTCTGCCGCATTTCTTTTATAAGGTCTTATGAATGATTGTTAGAAGCTTGTTTCTTGGGCGAACCGGAGTAAGCTCTGCCGTATCTATCTATCTATCTATCTATCTATCTATCTATCTATCTATCTATCTATCTATCTATCTATCTATCTATCTATCTATCTATCTATCTATCTATCTATCTATCTATCTATCTATCTATCTATCTATCTATCTATCTATCTATCTATCTATCTATCTATCTATCTATCTATCTATCTATCTATCTATCTATCTATCTATCTATCTATCTATCTAGCCGCCTACGTCTTTCTCCTGTAGAGGTTGTTTCGTTACCTTGTGTGTGTACACAGGTATGCCCGCATTCAAACACGCACAAACATACATGAACGTTGGGTGAACACCACCACCGCCCACCTCGCCGAGAAAAATTTCTGCCTATGCTCCTGCTGATGTGTCATGTGCCGCGACCAGTGTGCGCTCACTGCCGTGGCAAGGGCCACCCTGCGCGAAGTCTCCGAAGCGCCAACACTTCTAAGCAAGTAAACGCATTATGGATGTCAGAACCACACTGAACTATCAGTGCTCGTGGTCGGAGGCATTAGTGAATTTTAGATCTCCGTACGTAAGAAAGCCGCGCTCCGCATAGGGCGCATGAGGAGTTTGCGTACGACAATGCCATTTTTACCACAATGTACGTAGCATTAAAACTCGCTATTTATTTTGGCACAGCAGCCTTTCGGGGACATCTCTGCAGGCAAACGCGGCAGTGGGTAAAATATGATTAGCAAGCGACTGACAGAATTAGCTTCTAACTGACTAGGTAGCGCCACACATGGTGCCCACCTGATAGTTATCGTAAATGTCATGACTTTCAACTGCTGCGTTGCTCGACCACGCCGGAATGCGTCTATGAACGCTGCTAATGATAGACGTATCAACGCACAGCAGCATGCATCTCCCCTCAATGTAAGTGACGTCATCACACCTACTCTAGCGCCACCTTACTCGTCACCCTGAACTACCCTACAGGCATCATCATGTAGGAAAGGAAAAAGAACTAAGGGGGATCGTCGCGTCAGAAACTTGAAGCCTAGTCACTAAAAATTATGAGAGAAATAAAGCTTGACCTCGTGACAGGCATAAGCTGCTGTTTGCCGGCTCCCATTGGTTGCCTCTGCTGTGGTGGGCTAATCCTACCCAGGAGGCACCGTGCCCTTGTGAGGGGCGGCGTGAGAGGAGGTTGGCTTTTCCGAGGCTAGCGGAATCGGCTTACCCTCCCTCGTAGATTTTTGGGTTACCCTCCCTCCATAGGCGTCGCAATAGTCGACATGTCAAGGAATCCCGCCTTACGCACACTGCTACATTTACACAAGCACGTCGATGCGCCTCGTAGCACTTTGCTGAGGGACTGTGCTATTGCCAATCATTGATTCCTGCTTCGCATAACACTTATTTCAGCAAAGTAAGCAAGCTTCCCAATTATTTTAAATATTACATCCGACTAAAGGATGTAAAGAAAACGTATCCCACCTTAAAAATTTATCT
The DNA here is from genome assembly GCF_013339695.2 of Rhipicephalus sanguineus. NCBI lineage: Eukaryota > Metazoa > Arthropoda > Arachnida > Ixodida > Ixodidae > Rhipicephalus > Rhipicephalus sanguineus. The sequence goes on from NC_051182.1 coordinate 122,140,540, forward strand.
TCGATGTCGCGTGAATCGACAATCCTAAATAATTATTTGGAAGAAAAATGGCTATCTACCCAGAGAAATAGCGATGGCAGTACAGGAAGGTAACGTTGGCAGTGAGTGGACGGATTCGGCTCACTGCGTGAGTGTATACTTCTCTATTACGTGCGAGCTACATGTATAAGAAAACTTCGTTTTTGTGGTGGTCTAAGTGCGTCGACTCAGTGACAAAACTGTCCGTCCGTTTTCCCTTTGTTACGTGAAACGAATCTCTAAACTATATATAAAGGTGGAAAACAAATGTTTTCATGGTGTTGTTGGTATTCAAAGCAAGGGTCTTAGAATCCGAATGGTTTACGTAAACACCCACGCTTCAAAGACGTTATTGTATGGACGATACGATTGCGTTCTACCGTCGCTACAAAACCAACGTATCAGGCGAGAACTTTCTGTGAAGACTATGTTTAAGTACTTCTTGGGGGCAAAATAAAGACTTTGAAGCAGCAAGACGTAGATCTCTATGCTTCAAGGTCACTGTGAGGTTTACAAAATTTCCCTTGAGTGCGCGAGCTGCGCGTCTACTTCCTCTTTGCAGCGTCCGCGTGGCATCAAAAAAGTCGCGCGGTCACTTATGCACTTGCCTAAAAGGATTCAAAGGTGAGAGCCATCTTTTTTTCTTCTCACTCGGTTGTATTGATCCCGCCCGAAACCTTTCCGCACCCAACGTGGTTTTGCAGCGCCTCCGTGATCGGCCCACCTTTGACCAAGCAACGACGTCATGTGAGGACGCCACGCAATGTGGCGTCATATTGACACCACGATTGCGTCATGATGACGTCTCAAAGTTTGGCGACGATGTCATTATGTGACGTCGCGTAATGCAACGTCACATTGACGTCTTGATGTCGCCACGAATCTTTGCGACCTGTGAGGTCATGACTTTGTATGATGACGTCATCGCACGATATCATTTGTTGCATCCCTCGTGTGGACGCCGCCGACGCCGGCGGTCGCTTTTCGTGTTTGACGAGGCATCGAAGGCTTTCGCCCTAATAGAAAAAAGCGGTGTTCGCGTGACAACCCCTACTGACGGCTGTGTGATGACGTGGAAAGGGCGCGCGAGGGAAGACGCTCAGCCAGGGCCTAGCGTATTGTGTAGTAGGCGCAGTAGGTATGCACCACCAGAGGAGGCTCCACGAGCACGAAATGAGAGACGACTTTCTGTGCACACCTTTAATTATGCTTTCGCATTCAGTTCGTCTTAGGCAAATGAATAAGGGACGCCTGTAGTATAGCGGAGCTGTAAATGGCAATTTTGCTGCAATTTTGCTGCGTCAGTCCACGTCCGTCCACGAATACAAACAAAGACTACGTGAACTCATCCGAGCGACATATGACATCACATAATGACGTAACATGATGACGTCATTGAGTGGCATCGTGGCCGCAACCACGGAGTTTCCTACAACGGAACTCTGCACTCACGCATCGTTTGGACGACTTCGAACGTAGATTCTGCGTAGATCTTTTTTATTTATATTTGTTAGGTTTACTTATGCGCTGCGTAGGTGACACACTCACACCTGATTAGGAGTTACCCGTCCGCACGCGCCCATATGCGCAGATTTTCCGGTCGGTTGGTCGTCCTAAATGGCTTGAATGATGGTAAACAGGCGATAAAGGTATTTAAAAAGGCCCATGGTTCCTTACGCATTTGCCTAAGACGACTTGATGGCAAAGTCCATCTCCTTCTTTTTCTTCTAAGTCATTTGTACTGATTCATCTGATGCGTCACGATGACGTCATGAATTTCGGTGACCTGTGATGTCAACCCACGATGATGATCTTTTACATCATTCGTGCTGACGCCGACGCCGCAGACACTAACGGTCGCTTTTCGTGCTTCATGTCGCATATAAGGCTATCGCCTTGACAAACGAGCATTTCGCCTCCGTTCTCTCTTCTATTGAGCGTCCTATTACGTAGAAATTAACGTGAACGATCTTGTCGCGAAATACTTCGTCATTCTGAACTTATTTAGCGTTTCTTCTTTAGCGGATACCTCCAACAACAAAAGAAGGCCCGAGCCTTTCAAAGTAGAGAATGAAGCGAGACCTTTCCTATGGCCGTGCTGTTGAAAGAAAGTCTGATGTTGCGACGTGCCAACAGCTTTCTTTATTCTACCAACGGTAACGAAGTTTCCTGTAAGTCTGTGATTGACCTGATGCTCATGCGGCGCCGCTTGCAGATTGCTGCAATTAAGAACACCATATTGTGAGGCGAGACGGCACGCTCTGCAACCTTTCGCTGAACATCTGCCCCAGCTGAATACGTTACCGAAAGTTCTCGGCCTGTAAGCGATTCGAACCACAAAGAAAGGTCACTAAAAGAGCCTCATGGCGTCCTTGTGGTGCACGTTTTCTTAAGACGGAAAAGGAATGATGAAACTAATTACCTTCGGAAGCGAGAAAGAGAAAGGAAAAAGCATTGTGAATAGACCTATAATTCACGCGCTTTAAAGAGAGGCTGTAAAATGGTCAAGCAGGGGAGTTATCCCAACATCGATTTAAAAAATTTTGTGTCTCAATAAGAGCTGCAACTTTTGTATTGAATGTTTTTTGCTAGACTTACCATTTAAAAAATTACACCATCTCCCGCTAAGGGGGTCCATGAGGCGATGCGAAGCCGGAGCACTTGCACGATCGCGTTCCGTTGGCGTTCGTCGGGCATGCTACCGACCTCGGGTGTGCTACCGACCTCGTGTCGTGGAACGCAAAGAGGAACACTACGCGCGTCGTGTCTTCCCTCTAGCCTGGCCATTAATTCGCACAGGGCGAGCGGGGAACGCGGTCGACAGGTGCGCGAGAGGGGGGCAGCTTAGGAGAGGACAGAGAGTGGGAGGGGACGCGAATGCGCTGGCGCTCATCGCGGCGTTGCGCAGGAGAGAATTTCGGCATGTCGAGCCCGCATTTCAGAGGAGTCAACCGAAGCAAGCGCTGGACTGAACGCGCGCAGCGCTCTACCACTTGAGGAAAGGAGACTAGAGGAGGAGAGTAGCGCACGCGCCGCAATAGCAGAAGCGAGAACGCAGGAGAAGCGCAAGCAGGAGCTGGGACAGAAGTGGAGAGAGTAAGGCGCAGCTGTTGGAGAGAGGAAAGGAGGAGAGTTGCGCATGCGTAGTGTGAGTGCAGACGCCAAGGCCGCGGGGGTATTGTGCGGACGCCAAGGCCGCGGGACATACCCCCGAGCAAGATATGCTTCACATCTAGAAGTAGTATAGTAATTCTTGGGGTTTAACGCGCCAAAACCGCAATAACATCATGAGAGACGCCGTAGTGGAGGGCTCTCGCAAATTTGACGCGCTGAGGGCTTTTTAACGTGCAACTAAATCTTAGCACAGAAGCCTGCGCGGCGGCCGTATTTTCGATGGAGGCGACAATGCCTGAGGCCCGCGTACTTAGATTTATGTACACAATATTGAAGAACCCCAGGTGGTTGATACTTCCGGAGCGCTCCACTACGGCGCCTCTCATAATCATATCGTGGTTTTGGGACGTTGAACCACTACAGTTATTATTATTATTATTATTATTATTATTATTATTATTATTATTATTATTATTATTATTATTATTATTATTATTATTATTATTATTATTATTATTATTATTATTATTATACTGCCTATGGCAGTATACTTGTCCCAGTATTGACTACCATATTTAATAAGTGTCTGCATGCTTCAACGTTTCCTAGCATGTGGAAAACTGCTCGTGTTTTCCCAGTGTTTAAGTCTGGCTGTAAAAGTGACGTCTCGAACTACCGCCCTATTTCCCTTCTTTGTGCCGCATCCAAAATCTTTGAGCTTGGTCTTCACAAAATATTGTCTTTTGATGTAAAAAATTCATTGATTGTGAATCAGCATGGGTTTCTCGCTGGCCGCTCAACTGTCACTAATCTTGCCAGTTTCATGATGCAAGTCTCCACGCCTATTTCGCAGAGAGGACAGGTTGACGCTATTTACTGTGACCTTAGCAAAGCTTTTGATGTTGTCAGCCATTCGCTGCTTGTGGATAAACTTGCACACTTTGATGTTGATTCTTCAATTGTGAATCTCCTCCATAGCTATCTTCTTGATAGATTATGTTACGTTGCCGTTAATGGCCAAACGTCCTCTTTGTATAAAGCTACTAGTGGGGTTCCTCAAGGGTCGGTACTGGGCCCACTCCTCTTTTTATATTATGTTAATGATGTTGCTTCTGTCATTCGGAATTCTTCTTTCCTTTTGTATGCCGATGACATAAAGATATTTAAGGAAATTCATTCAGTTATCGATTGTCGCTTGCTGCAATCTGATTTGTGTTCTTTTTCTGAATGGTGCAAGAGCAATAACCTCTCCCTAAATATTTCAAAAACCAAGGTAATGAGTTTCACTCGAAAAACATCTAGTGTGCCTTTTTTATATTCTGTCAATTCTGTGTCGTTGTGTAAGGTATGTGAGATCAATGATCTAGGTGTTCTTTTTGATAGCACCTTACACTTTTCTGCTCACGCTAAGCGTGTTGCTTTGCGGGGTCTTCGCACCCTAAGCTGTGTTTGCAGAATGTCTAGAGAATTCCGTTCGCCTGTGCCCTTCCGAAAATTGTACACCGCGCTATGTCTTCCTCAACTAGAGTATGCATCTGTGATCTGGAATGGCATTCCTAATTCCAGCAGCAACGCCATTGAGCGAGTCCGGAAAAAATTCCTAAGCATTTACAACCATCGTTTCGCTAGAAATGACTCTGGATCTCGTTCTAACGCTGCTGGATTATTATCATTGCCATCACTTTGCTGCCGACGAAATCGCGCTGATCTGTTATTTCTTTACAAGCTTGTGCATGGTATCATATCGTGCCCTGTACTGCTCAACTGTCTTAATTTCCGAATTCCACGTAAGCTGACCAGAGAGAATAGACCTTTTCAGGTAACCGCCTGCCTCTGTGAACATTCGACCATTGGCAGGATACAACGTCTTTACAATGCTTACTTTATGGAGCTCGATGTCTTTCACAGCTCCCAGTCGTTGTTCTGCTCCGAGCTTTGCACTGTACTTACATAGCCTTGTACACTGTTGATATTTTTTTTCTGCCTGCGCATAGTTGTATATGTGCAATTTTGTAACGTTTTTTATCCCTGATATTTTATTATGAATGTTTCCTTTGTTTTTTTTGTTTTTTTTTTCTGTGCGCCAGTACAAAGACCTTACGGTTGTTCCTGGGCACATTAAATAAACGTTTGATTGATTGATTGATTGATTATTATTATAAGTATAGAAGCCTTTAGCATTCCGACTCTACAGAAATGTGGCAGCCGCGGCAGGGATTCGATCCTTCGACTCGAAAAAGGAGAGAAGAGCATTCAGTAAATCAAGGAGCGGAGTTGTTCTGTAGACGTTCGTCGATGCATTGTCGTTAGTATTACACTGAGGCAAGAACAAAGAAAAACGAAAGCATAAATAAGCAAAATGTATATGTACAACATATGACGCCTTTATACAAGCCCATAAGCACAGTGATTCGTGTGATGTACGTGTCATCTCCTTTAGTGAATGGTGGATTCGGTTCACGTGTATAACGCTAGCGTAAAAGCGGATTATGTGAAGTTTGCTCTCCTAACTATTACCATACCTGGCGGTCAAAAGCTTTCTTTCATGGAGATTACGTACACGCTAAGTACGAAGCTTTAAAAAAAGTGGAAATCGCGAAATGCATTATTCTTAGCAGAGTCGGAACGCAGAAGGACTCTCATGGCGTCCAAGCAAAATGAACGGTGAGAATTTAAGAAAGCTATGAAAGCAAGCCTAATAAATAAATATCTTCAGCTTTATTATTCATTTCATATTGTGTGACATTCTGGTCGAATACTTTCCGTGTTTGTTATATTTTATACTGAACATTTGTGGTTTGTCGCAACTCGGTTAAACCAGTTCGTTGCGAACGACGCGCACGAAACAGCCGAACTGAAATGGTTATGAAATTGACGTTTTTTTTAACAGAGGCAACGTGCGACGATCGAAGACAGTCAAAACTATTCAGCCAAGAAAGATTAAGAAAGGCGAAGAAAGAAGTTATTTCTTGTATAACGTTCGCTTTTGTATGCTTCTAAAGTCAAGTCGATGTTCAAAAGATCAGTCTCGGTTCTATAACCTACCTTAGCCTAACGTAACCGCAATGAGCGTGTCAGTGGTACGAGTTATCCAGACTGATGCTGCCCGGGATGAGAGTGAACCGTCAGACGATGGTACTTTGTCTTTTTATTTTTTGTTCGTATTCTTCGGTGTTCTCTCTATGCGGTCGATGGCCGAGTAAAATCATGCTCATAAAACATGGAGGTCAAGTGTCCAGTGAGATTGCTTTTCACGGCGTCCGAACACCGATAGAATGACAGAAATAAAAACAAAACTGAGCTTGGTAGAAGGAAACAATGGAATCCTAAGGACAATGGAAAGCCCCAACCGCCTTGATATCTTCGAGTTCTTCGCTGTGAAAGAACTTATTGAATCTGGTACAGCATGTATAGAGTAGACACATGAAGCTCAGGCGGAGAGTAAAGATCGAGCATCGAAACGAACAGGAAATGTGAAACGGTTTCGCTCGTACGGCTACACTTCAGTGGAGAGTCGGAAACTTGCCATCAGTTGAAAGGTCCTGATCTAGCTGTCTTTCGAAATATATCCCTGAAAACGAGAAAAAAAAGCAAATAAGTCAACACAAATAAAAAAAGATGGCTTTTGAAAAATGAGAAACAGGATGTTGAAACGCCTGGCTCCTTTTCACAGAACAAAGGCTGGAGGAGAACAAACGTAACTGTAGCCTTGGTTCCCGTATATCTAGATATAGGCACAATAGCTTGACGCAAATTTTTGCTCTTCCATGTCCCCCACCCCCATCCCTGGTTGTATTTTTGCGCCGAATGCTCAGTAATAGCAAAGATTCCGGTACGTTAAAGTTAGTGCAGTAGCTTTGAGTTGTACGCTTAGTTTCTTGTTTTACTACGACTGCAACAGCAGCAGGCTCCGACAGCTGACACTGTCGTTTATCTGAAAAAGTCCATCTCTGCAGTCTGTGCTTCTTACGAGTTGCAGAATAACGAGTTGCAGAATTCCCGTGTTGTGGCCTCCGAAACGCTGATGCTGCTATCTTCAGTGTAGGCCGTGCGTTAGAGACGGTGTTTTAATGTCCAAGGTCTTTATCTCTGTAGTAGCAGACAGAGAGATCTGTTTTAATGAAAAGCTCCAATCCCACGATCTGAAAAGGGAGAGAAGAGCATTTGTGAAATGAAGAAGCGGGGTTGTTCTGTAGACATTCATCAATGTGTTGCGGCTAATACTACACCGAGGAAACAACAAAGAAAAAGAGCTGGATCAAAACGGCAAGTTGGGCGAGTTGGGAATTAGACATACTTTTTTGCGTTATGGGTAGTGTAACCCTGACGGAGGACTCGTTCCTTTAGTCCTCAGTCCGGGTCGCGCTGGCCATATCTCAAAAACAACTCGCTATTCGCCTGACATTCTACTCCAGTTGCTGGGTGATGATTATGGCATACACGCTGATCGACACGTAACAACTCATACAGCCACACACACACACACGAATACACGCACTCACACATAGACTACTCTGTTTACAAAGCTTCGTTAAGGGTTGTGGCCCGCAAGAAAGACAAAAACGCCTTCGTGGCGCGTAACGCACAGGTGCTACTTTGACATCACGCCCAGTAAAAGCAGCGGAGGCCTAGTTGAAACTCTAGTGAACTCGATTACCAGACTTCGCGGTCTGCGTTTGTTGTGTCCAAACCACGCCAACATTCTAAGAAGAAAAAAGGGGGCTATGTGTTACTCTTTTCGGCGAGTCCGGACTTGTCACGTATACAGCTCTCTTTAAAAAAGACACGTTAACTTTCTTTCGGGTCCCATGACGCTCCGACGACAGTATAACGATCCCTAAAGGGAGTTCGTGTGTCGCTTTAACCCTTTTAGGCGCGATCTATGAAGCACTCTCTTTCAATGTGTCCAACTTACAGAACATAGATAGAATCAGAAAATAATTAAGAAAACAAAAGTCATCGAAGTGTTGCACAAAACATGTGAAAGCAGAAAAGAATGCGATAACCTGTACAACGAAGACTGTTTACATAATAAAAATCGGGAAACCGTTGCACGTAATATCTAAAAAAACGAAGGGGAATTAAAATAAAGGGACAGAAAGGAAACAAATCCGGAGCCTGCCTACATCCATACCACCCGCCGCTGGCTACAAAAGAAACGCCGTGCCAAGCAACTCCGTCGCCGAGAGCCTCCACAACAATGGAAGTGAAATGCCAGCCGCGGGAAGCCTACGGATGTAGCCTCTAAAAGAAAGAGGGAGATAGAATGAGGGGGGGGGGGTGGGACATGCGTGGGTATTCTTATCCCAGTACACACAAGATGGCGCCCGTGAAGGTCACACTTTTGCCTGTGTCTCCAGTGTGTAAAGCATAATGGCGAATCGGAGCAAGTCTCTTGTTTTACTGCATTTGTCCACATGTACGTACAGTACTCACGGATTCAAACGCGACATCAGATTTTTAGTAGAACGACTGGTATGCGCAATTGCTGAAGATAACCGCACAAAGGTCACTTTGCTCGCTGCAGCGGCTACGTTTGCGAAAGGAGTGATCTGCTAGCTAGAAGAGCCAAAGTCGGGGATAGTTGACGTATCAACTGTGACAGTTCGCGCTCGTCCTATGTATACGTGTGCGTTTTTTTCCTGCGTCATTCATCGTGTTCGAGCAGCGCGCTGCAAGTGTCGAGCTGTGAAAGTTGTTAGTTCGCACTCGCCTTGTCTTGCTTAGTTTCACTAACAAGCATGTGCATGCTGGTTATTGTAACTGAGCTGAACGAGCGGAACCTAACAACTTGCTTTGCATACAGCAACTATGCCGTTTTCAGTTTGCTCTAGTACGAGAGCGTTAGTGTTTGTGTACTGTAACAACTCGCTGAAGTTGAACCGAATCCTCAGCACAGATCTGGTTTCTGATTTGCTGTGCAAATGAGCCGGAAGTTAATCGGCACCGCCGAACGACGCTGTGCAAATATTCGCCACCAATAAGAAGCTAGTAGTTCCTATTCAGTTCACGAAAGACGCGTGATCTTCATTCGCAAATTAAATCAACGATGCTTTACCTGACGTGGCTCCGACTTTTTAAAGGGACGACTGTGCGTGATGATTCGCACGGAACACGTCATCTGATCTTGTTTTTTTTTTCCTTCATGTCTCCTGCTTACCAGGAGTACACCTTGAACGAAGATTCAGCTCTAAACGAAATACGATATACGGTGGGAAATGAGGACCGCTCGCAATTGATATCTACACGTCGCGGGCTCCATTATCGGAGCTCATTGATTACTTCGCACACTTGTCTTCCTGCTCAATAGCATGGAAAAAGCATAAAAAAGTCCTGGAGGATCATCAGTAGAGCAACTAAAAGTAAAAAGAAGATGACGATTCGATGAAGACGGAGTAGTGACGTGTAAAAATAGGTCACCATCCTATTCTAAGCAACAACTCAGCTTTCTGATGTTGATCGAAAAGCGCATTACGTGCGCTCCATGTTTATTCATTATTACTATTGTCGTTTGCCAAATGATAATAAATGTTAGATCGCAGAAAACCATTCCATAAAATAGGTAATAATAATAATTGTTGGGGCATTAAGTCCCAAAACCCGATATGACACGACAGACGTCGTAGTGGAAGGCTCCGGAAATTTCGACCACCTGGGGTTCTTTCATCATCATCAGCTTGTCTACTCCCACTGCAGGGCAAAGGCCTCTCCCATGTTCCGCCAATCAACCCGGTCCTCTGCTTTCTGTTGCCCCGTTATACCTACAAACTTCTTAATCTCATCTACCCACCTAATTTTCTGTCTCCCCCTCACGCGTTTGCCATCTCTTGGAGTCCAGTCAGTTACCCTTAATGACCACCGGTTGTCCTGCCGACGTGCTACGTGCCCGGCCCATATCCATTTCTTCTTCGTGATTTCAACTATGATATCCTTAACCCCCGTTTGTTCCCTGACCCACTCTGCTCTCTTCCTGTCTCTTAAGGTTACACCTATCATTTTCCTTTCCATCGCTCGCTGCGTCGTCCTCGATTTAAGTTGAACTTTAGCGTGCACCTAAATCTAAATACACGGGCCTCAAACATTTTCGCCTCCATCGAAAATGTGTTCAAGCTGTCTACTCAAGTCCTCTGAATTGGCCCTTCTAATACTACGCCCCCATTTTTAATTTGGGGGTTGCGTAGACTGAAGGATGGCCAGATTATTGCGGCAAGAACGGCAGCGATACGGGCACGCAGTTTGAAGTTATGCTCCCTCACAAATTCAAAATACAAGATAAAAATGCCTACTTTTAACTCGATCTTCGAGGGGTTGCGTGGTCATATTTTAATGGCTACTGGCGTTGCGTGGCGCCTTCAATAGAATGAGCTGACACCGCCTTCGTACGGGAAGCTTGCCCACCACTGTTGCCTGTTCTATCTAACGTATATTGATGACGCCCTTGCCGTAGCAACAAACAACATGGTGCCTGATCATGCCGTTTTCTTTTTTTTTTCTTTTTGGCACAGTAGAACAGGTGACACTGTTGTCAAAAATGAGCTTGCTCGAGAAAACAAAGTCCTATAATAATTTCTTTTCTGAAGGATTGCCACTTCTAACTGCACATTTATCCAATCATAAACCTTCACTGTTTGCTGTCATTTCCTGCCGCAATAGTTCTGAAGAGCGCTACTATGCGTTCATGCTGTCGAAAGCGTTGTAGTGACTTCACTGCGTGATAAAAATACTAGGTATGTTGATCTCGGTGTTTGACGTGTGCTAAAATTAAGTTCAGCCATCAATCTACGCAACCCACCAATAAAAAAAACAGGTGCTTCAAAACTGCTCCAGGCCTCCTTTAAGAAAGCATCGCGATTGCTTGAAATGAGTGTCGTGTTTAGTGCTTTTGGGCGTGCTCGCGCTTTGCTCGAAGAAAAAGCCTATGCGGAATAACAATGGAAGCACTAACTAAATCTTCCGCTTTGACCTTCTGTGCGCAGGTGTGCTTCCGGTCCTCAGCATCATGGTTGCATCACAGACCTCTGTCAAAGGCAACGCTGAATGTAAGTGCTCAGGAATTCACTGACAATATTGCCGCATATAAGACGCGTATCTGCTGCTTCACCAATATTAATAAGGGTGCCCCGCCACGGTGGTCTAGTGGTTATGGCGCTCGACTGCTGGCCCGAAGGTCGCGGGATCGAATCCCGGCTTCGGCGGCTCGCGATTTTTTTTAGAATTGAAGCAATTAAGGCGAAAAATACGTGCGTAATTATGGTTTATACACGGAAAAGTTATCAAAAAAAGGAGACCACTTTATACACAGCAACAGCTACGAAAAAAACCCGCATGTTGCACATGTGAGATATATAAGAAAAGAGGAGGAATTTAAATTGCTGTGAAGTTCGGTTTGGATTTTTAGAAGGAAGGCATGTATCTTCTTTATGAAGTTTAACCGAGATAACACAAAGCAGCATTCAAATAGCAGACGACTGAATCAGCAAACAGCCCTGCGAAGCAGTAATGACACTCAAGTCCCTCGTTGACCATGCGAAGGCCGGAGTAGGCCCGGTGCTTGAGGTCCGGAGGTGATAGTTCGCGCAGGCCTCTGTGCACATACGCCGATGATCGCCGAGGCATGTGTGCCCGATTGCTCCTATAAATCTCTGAGTGAGTGGTTGTTCAGCGTTCCAGTAGAGCGGAACAGCCCCGGGTACCACCTGCTGCGGAGCTATCACCTCCATTACCTAGGCGGGGTCTTTCTTTCTAGGATATTTCTCTATTCGGCTTTATTTCGGTATTTGCTTCAATTTCTGTTCGGGACGATTTGACAGCCGTGGGTGTCGGTCCATTGCGTAAACACATTCGAGCGAAACGGTGAAGCGCATGTGTCTAAGACACCGGGATAGAGCTTGTTGTATTGCGTTGGCCCATGGGTAATGGCGTGTGAAGTGCTTTGTTGTTTAAGCAATCTTAGGCGGATTTCTCTAGAAAACTTGTCCTCATTATGACGTGGATCATTACCAATACATGCAGAGATAGAAAATCCTTGTACACGGGGTGTTGCTGGAGAGAGCGTTTGAACAAATGCTCTTGTCTTCTCCAAGGCAGCTAATGCCTCACTTAGCGTGTTTGTGTGCAGGTTTTGTAGCCTCTCCCCCATCAAAAATAGCAGAGGAGGAGAGGGCAAGAGCAAAAACGGCGGTGGGTGAGAAACAACGAAAGAACATGAGGTTATTGAGATAAGATGGCGTGCCGAGTTGGCTGAGTAAAAGGAAAGAGGAAGAGCACATCAGTGTGAAAGAAAACACAGAAGGAAGATCAGAAAAGAAAAGAACACGATAAGACGACAAAGAAAAAAAAAAGGAAACGAAAAATGCAGTGACACGGGGATTGTTCGCGTGGACAGGGTAGTAAGGAGGAGGGGGGCACCTCGTTGAATCATAACTGTCAAAATAAGTACCACCTAAAAATATTAATTTCATGGTAGTCAGAATGGCCCAAAATTTTTAAAAGAAGGGTCTAAGTCGCGCTGGTTTTCGTTGTGTATCGACCATATAAGATGTAAAATGGGGTTCTTGCATCCATCATGAAACAATCTTTGTTTAGCGTAGTATAACTGCCCGTCGCCCGTTTCGTATTGTGGAACACTCTGACATCTACAGGGTGAATAAAAAAGCAGACGTGTGTCTTGTTTTCTTACCTCGAAAGCTGCTAAGGAGAAGCTAAAGCGAAAGCGCTCCCATTAACTGCACTGCGGAAGGATTTCGGGGAAACAGAAGGGCACCGGCACATGTACAACGAAAAAAGCTATACATCTCGTTAAAGGAAGTCGGAGAGTACGAGTTCACGCACTTAACCGGTTGTGCTGAGATAGGAGGCAAACGATGCACCGGAGCGCGGTTTTTCTTCCGATTTCGGGTCATCAATTAAGCGGCACGACTTACTCTATCACCCGAGGTTAACTGCTACTCTGGTTAAGCGCCCTCTCTGCCTGCAATAATCGAGGCCAAATACAGACTGGACGCAGATCGTTTGACCCTGCGTTCAAGAAGCCAAATCTGCAAGGTCAGGACTGTGTGCCAGGGGTTTTATCAGCTCCGCAGTAATGCATCTGCCGTTCTTTGAACTTTTTCGTTATGATTTTTTGTTCGTTGTTCGTTATTTTTTTTTGCGTTAGTTATGCTGTGTCTCGGGATATAGTATTTTTGCATCGGCGGTGCTGCGCCTCTGCTGAGATATACAGGCAATGGGTGGCTCGGTCAAGCATACAAAAGAGTTATGTTCTATGGTATCTCAATGTCGATCAACACTATTTGCTTGCGTCAAGCACTTTGGGTATGCCCGGTCTTTTATGCCAGCCCAGTGGCCAAACTTTGTCTACAAAGCAGCGTGCGCAACATGATACGCGCTCGGGAATCTGGTACTGTCGAGCTTATGTCCTCGCGGATAGTCGAGTTTTCATGTGTGACTCCCGTCATTGTGTACGCACAACTATATCGTCGATTCACAGTGGTCTTTAAGTCTTCGTAGTCATGCTGTCGTCACCACATTCAAAACTGTATTTACGTCGCTGTTATTCCACCCCAGAATATTTTAACACCACAGCTATCATTTGCTTAGCCGCCTAACGTGTCCTGACAACAGCCTGTCACAAAAAGAGGAAAATTCAGGAGCCCTAGACATAGTGGGGAAATGGGGGCAAGCGAAACTTTGCGTCTACATTTCTTTCTTTCTTTGTTTTTTCCTTTCTGTCTTTCTTTCTTTCTCTCTTTCTTTTTCCTTTATTTATTTATTTATTTATTTATTTATTTATATCGCATTCCGCAATGTTCTCCCCTGTTCCCTTGCACCATATTGGGATTTCGACCTTTATCCACGCGCTTACCAGTGGTACAGTTTATCTGCTATAGCCGCACACGAAGGTCTTGAGTTCATATCCCGGCAACAGTGAGATTTGTCAACGTCAAATCACAAGTCACGACGATACACTACAGGTTGTCATATCAGAAATGGCTTATGGTCGACAACGGCCCGATTGAGAGAGCATCGATTATTGGAAAACAAATAGAGATACCCATGTGAACGGTCCACATTTGAGTGCCACATTTTGTTTACGCTTGCTAGCGCCAGGTTTTTCGCATATGACGCTTCCGAAATCTGAGTTATAAAAGCTTCGCTTAAGAGTCGAGGTGGGAGCCTACCGGTCAAAACACATAGTGCAAACAACTGGGATGAACAGGAGAAGGTCGGCGGCAAGCCTGTCTGAAGCACCATCTCCTCCTGTTCATTCAATCTAACTGTACGATGTCATAAAAGAGTAATGCTATACGGAGGTGGTACGAAGTGCCGGTCTCATAAGGTCCTCGCAGTTCACTTAAGGAAATTACACTATAGATTAGTTCGACTACACTTTGAGCTGCCTGACTAAGCTTAAATTTACCAAAAGCTGAAAGCCTGTCAACATCAACATGTCATCATGGTTCATGGCCAGAGCTGAACAAAACATTTCTCCCAGAGAACGTCAGATTTACTGGACGTGTGTCTACGAACTCCATTCCTTGCCTACGATTGTTGGAAGCATCATGCGTCCATTTTTAATTTGCCGTGATTGACTGCATGCTTTTGGCGTGATTGACTAATTTGCATAATTTGCCGTGATTGACTGCATGACTGACCACTCACGCTGTTACTTAGGCATAGAATGTCAGAGAAATGTGTTCGCAACTTTTCCTGCAGTGCAGGGTCGTAAGACACATCCACACAACAATCTTCATCCCTTCCTGGGTCCCTTGAGTTTCACGTTTTTTGCCCTCTTTGTTACACAAAGATGCATCACAGCGGACTTACTGGACGACTATCAAAATGTTAAGAAAAACATGATCGTGGTGCTTTTAAAGTCTTTCTTTTACGAAACGTCGTTGCCTTGCAGTTTGAGCTCGCTCTCCAGGCATACTTAAGCATAAAATAGTGGCTGTGGAAATATCGTTTCTTCCACTGCACACTTGCCTTACAGTGAGAGTACGCTCTGCAGGCGTGCCTAATATTAAAATAGCGGCTGTGCAAATATTGCTTTCTTACACAGCACAGTTGCCTTACAGTGAGAGCACGCTCTGCAGGCGTGTCTAAAGATAGAATAGTGGTTATAAAAATATTGTTTTTTACAAAACATATTGCCTTACAGTGAGAGCAGGTTCTGCAGGAGGGCCTAAAGATAAAATAGTGGCTATACAATTATTGCTTTCTTACACAGTACAGTTGCCTTACAGTGAGAGCACGCTCTGCAGGCGTGCCTAAAGATGAAATAGTGGTTATAACAATATTGTTTTTTACAAAACATATTGCCTTACAGTGAGAGCACGCTCTGCAGGCGTGCCTAAAGATAAAATAATGGCTGTACAATTATTGTTTCTTACAAAGCACAGTTAGTGAGAGAACGCTCTCCAGGCGTGCCTAATGATAAAATAGCGGCTGTACAATTATTGCTTTCTTACACAGCACAGTTGCCTTACAGTGAGAGCACGCTCTGCAGGCGTGCCTAAAGATAAAATAGTGGTTATACAAATATTGTTTTTTACAAAACATATTGCCTCACAGTGAGAGCACGCTCTGCAGGCGTGCCTAAAGATAAAATAATGGCTGTACAATTATTGTTTCTTACAAAGCACAGTTAGTGAGAGAACGCTCTCCAGGCGTGCCTAATGATAAAATAGCGGCTGTACAATTATTGCTTTCTTACACAGCACAGTTGCCTTACAGTGAGAGCACGCTCTGCAGGCGTGCCTAAAGATAAAATAATGGCTGTACAATTATTGTTTCTTACAAAGCACAGTTAGTGAGAGAACGCTCTCCAGGCGTGCCTAATGATAAAATAGCGGCTGTACAATTATTGCTTTCTTACACAGCACAGTTGCCTTACAGTGAGAGCACGCTCTGCAGGCGTGCCTAAAGATAAAATAATGGCTGTACAATTAGTGTTTCTTACAAAGCACAGTTAGTGAGAGAACGCTCTCCAGGCGTGCCTAATGATAAAATAGCGGCTGTACAATTATTGCTTTCTTACACAGCACAGTTGCCTTACAGTGAGAGCACGCTCTGCAGGCGTGCCTAAAGATAAAATAGTGGTTATACAAATATTGTTTTTTACAAAACATATTGCCTTACAGTGAGAGCACGTTCTGCAGGTGGGCCTAAAGAAAAAATAGCGGCTATACAAATATTGCTTTCTTACACAGCACAGTTGCCTTACAGTGAGAGCACGCTCTGCAGGCGCACCTAAAGATAAAATAGTGGCTGTACAAATATTGGTTTCTTACACGGCACAGTTCCTTCACAGAGTGAGCACGCTATAAGGAAAAAAACAACTACACGGAGAATCTCCTTCGGGAGTTGTTCAAGTGGTGCGTAAGCGCAGAGTTTTGTGGTGGGAAGCTGAATGGTTGCAGCTTTCCCTAGAACCTTTTTGTCGGGCGCCATCGGCACGGACTGTTTCGCTTTCTTTCTGGAGTCCGTCAGCGACCGGGACGTCCCGACAGAAGCCTAATACCATGACCACCAATGTACATGTTTGGTATTTAATTTTCGCTAAGGCGGAATTTTCGTGGCACGTACAATCCTCCACGTCAACTATGAGCCTTGTGCTAGAGAGGGCTTTTAGTCAACCACCTCGTAATATTGCAGCAAAGCCTTCATATCATTGGTCCTCCTTTTACATTTCCCTTCTACCGATGGTACAATGCACTAACATGGTTCTGATATATACCCATTGTGCAAAACTGGGAAGTTAGCCCTGTGGGTAAAACACTGGCTTTATGAGTGTCAGGCCCTGGGTTTGAAACCAAGAATCTGTAGGAAATGTCATGTTGTTTATATCTTCATTTGTTTTGAAGGACTCGTCTTGCATGACAGAGGGACGGCCACAGAGTTTCCTCGTTGAGTCGGCGTAAAAATTCTTACTAAATAAAAATTAATGAAAACTATGTTTAGGTTTCATTGAGGCTCTAATGCGGAGGTAGTGCTTCTTACTACGTTTACGCGACGTATGTTGTCCTGTTTATATATTTCCATTATCGCAATGCCTGATTGTGAAAAAAAGAAGCCAGCAGGTTTTGTATATCTCGGTCGCGGAAACAGCACGAAAAACGAATTTTGCTCTCGGCAATGCTCTGTGAACAAATATTATAGATGATACCAGTGAGCCACGAAGATCGCGCTTTTCCCATTATCTAGGGAATTCCAGTTCTAGATAAGCTAACGAGACACAGTCAAGTATATGTTGGCACTGTGGTAATGTTGGCATGTCTCTTGCTGTCGGTGCCCCTCAAGCTGTACTTTTTCGGTCTTGAAGATAACCTGCAAAAAAGGCGGTATTTACCTTCTGTCACCTGGCTGTCAGTGTGTGTTTAATTTGCTAAGCAAGAACTCCTCTGTAGTCAAATAATTAGTGAGGTTTCGCTGGATTGGCTGTAAAAGGAGCTCTCCGTGAAATAAACAGTGAATGTTTTTGTTCGCTGTCTAGAAGAAGCAGATTGTATACAAGGCGGTAAGATTAACGTTTTTACTCCCCCAAAGGAACGGATTGATAACAGGGCAGTAATGTTAACATTTTGATTCCCACAGAAGAAAAACAGAGGGAACAGGGCTCCCTCGTCACGTCCGAAAGAATAAATGTACTTTTTATATGTCAAGCAGCTTATGGCCGAGTTCAATCCTGTGGTGTGCGTACGGACCACCCTTACTGCGCATGCGCAGACCCTCACCACACATCTCCTCTCCCCTCCCCTCTCCCCTCTGCTCCCCCTCCTCCTCTCAGCTCCCCCTTCTCGCGCGCCTGTCGACCGCGTTCTCCGCTCGCCCTGTGAGAATTAACGGCCAGGCTAGAAGGAAGACACGACGTGCGTAGCATTCCTCTTCGCGTTCCACGACGCTTTGAATGAATGGATGCAGCTTACGGCGCGCGACTTCGTCCCAGCGTAAGAACCTGACGAGCCAGTCCTAAAGAAATTACACCATCTCCCGCTCAAGCGAACCATCTCCCCGTTGCTACGCATTCACACATGGTTCCCTTTAGCGGGAGATGGTGTAACTTTTTATGATCTGTTATTTCATGGTATTCGGTGTTCGGTTCGTCCACCTTCGCCTTGCTTGGGTCTACTCACTATAGAGAATGGTCGAAACCGCGACTTTACGTATGGGTGGGAGAAGCACTTGAACTAAAGCAAACGAGACAGCAAGATAGCGACAAGGACTCGAGCTTTTTAAAATTCGCAACAGATTACTCCTTCTGTCCATCGACATCATAGTTCAGTGATAATTCACTGTTGTTTTGGACGGCAATTGATCACTGACGAATTTAGTTTTTTTTTCTCCTTAACAATTACACGGGGCCATTAGACATTTGCGGGAGGGGTTGCGGTGCTTTGTGCTAACATCCATGCGTGTAGTGCGCTGCCGGTGGACACGGACCAAGAAACAAGGAAAAACAACAGAAGATGATGCGCAAACTCACGACTTTATTTCGATAACGTACAGCCTTATGTACGTACAAGAAAGAAGGCACACTAAATGACGAGGGGGGGGAGGGGATTCAGTGATGAGGCAGCATAACACAAAAAACAAGAAAAATATACATATCATGGCTTTAAACAGTGTCACCGAAACGTGTCAAGACATTACTGAATCCCCTCCACCCCCCTCGTCATTTAGTGTGCCCTCTTTCTTGTACGTACATAAGGCTGTACGTTATCGAAATAAAGTAGTTGTGAGTTTGCGCATCATCTTGTGTTGTTTTTCCTTGTTTCTTGGCCCGTGTCCACCGGCAGCGCACTACAAGCATGAATACATACCGACTAGCCCCTGTTGCCGCCCTATTAGCTAACATCCAAATAACGCTGCATGAAAACTATTAAAGACGTAAGCGAAGAAGGAAAGAGGAAGCGATTCTTTCTAGATCATGCACATCACAGAAGAGCAAATTTGTTTATTAACTCAGTCATAATCTTTGTGTCTAGCTAAGGATAGTCTAGCCCACTGCGCATAAATGGAGCGATAGAATGCATGCGTATGGTTCGACAAAAGCAACTCGTGTTCCATTTTTATTCCAGATAATCGCACTGATAAACAAAAAAATTGGAATATTTAGCAATGTCACAATATGTCTGTTAGGTGACCAACACATAGATTAGCAAGCTAATGTGTTGCAGTGTTTTTACTTTACATTGTGGCAGATTACCTCAGAAACGGATTGTTTTCACTGCTGTCACACTTTTCGAGCTTATCATTGTGCAGGCTAGGCCGGCATCAGGATGTTACCGTGCGCTGTGACAATTTCTAGAATCAACAGAAATTTCCTTGACTTTGGCAACGTAGCTTGGTTTTCACGCAGTTCAGGACCGGTACAGGTGCGTGCGGCAAACACATTGTAACCTTATTATAGCGTGAAATTATAGCATGATTAGGCTGTTTTAGCTTTTCACTGTGCCCGATTTCCTGCAACATCGGAGCAGACTGCATACGGTGGCATCAACTCTAAAGAAGTTAAGCACCATAGCAAGAGACATTATCCCTCTTTTTGTCCTTCTGCGCGCAAATATCGGAATCAGCTTACCCGCATGGCATCTGTCTCGTGTATTTCTTTTGTAACGATGTGCCGGTCAGCAAGACTCTTTATATGACTGTGCTTAATGTAGCTACGTTGGTTTCACCCAGCGAATTGCCGAACTCTCCCCTTCGAAGCACTGCGAATGCCTCCCTTACCGGCTCTTGTTCTTGGTCACCTTTTAAAACGATGAAACTGCCAAAAAACGTCGATTTTTTACAAGTAACAACAAAAAATGCACCGAGGATTGCGTATAACCCCAGCCAGAACTCTCGCACTTTCCTCACTCCTTCAATTCTCATTTTCTCGATTGATCCAAGTCATTCCAAAGCGGTAGCAAGTACACTAACGGCCATAACCGCAGGCTTATAGACCTGTGCTAAGAGCTGAACATTCTTTCTTCGATGTTGCCTTTACTCTAAAGGCACCCTCTACTGTCTGCGCACTACGTCTCCATAATGTGAGCTCTCATGAAATATCCATGACCTGAACTATTTCTTCGAATACCTCCAGTTCGTGTGCGTTCTTGTCCGTTGAACTTCTACTTCACCAACATGTACGTTAGAGAGAGTGTTCGTGTGTCCGTAGGCAGAATTCAAGTTCAATCTCACTAAACAGTTTATACAACGCAAAATGTATACGCGAAGGCTCTTACAGCGATGCTGTATTTGGCTAGCAAAAACCAAATATCGTTCGTCCCATGAGCGCTTAAACTCCTAGACCGTATGTGCTACAGCAATCGGGCAGGCCCCACTAGCAGCCAGTGGTCCACTAAGATTGAATAAGTCAACACAACAGCGGCAAGCGCCAATAATATTTCTAGACAGGCGCAACCAATAACGGAGAAAGACATAACGGAACCATCGGGATTAACTTAGTGAAAAACACATCTGGACGCAGCGCCTGCGCGGATTTTTTTTATCAATAAAACGCTCTGAGGGGGAAAGCTTTGTTCTTAGTAAAGTCATCGGTTCATCTCTGTTTGCTAAATAAAGGGCGGTCAAAAATGTAACATACTCACGTTGTCTTAACGACGACACTACCGTACTGTAGCAACATGCCGACTTCGCGCAAGCGCATAGCGCTTTAACTACGATGTAGTCAAACACCGCGACTATTGGCTTTTAGATGCGCACTATGAATATTTGTGTTTATTGCTATATATGTGTGTAAAGCTTGGGTTGTGTATGAATTGAAGGAATGTTTTGTGGAGTCTGTTATTATGCACACTCAGTACTCAGCACATTGGCTTCATTCATTATGCCACTGACCAAGCACACATTGAATTCCCGGATGTTCAGAATCGTTACTCCAGTTGAACTGAACAACAGGCAAGTCTGGTTTCTAATCATATCAACACTTTTAGAGTGAATGAAAGTGTAGCTGATTATTATGACCGATGCGGTCACAAATTTACCAAGGCTGTATTGTGAAGTCGTTGTGAAGTTTGGAATGGTGGTAAAATTTATGGAATAGTGAGATTCCCCTGAAGTGATACTTGTGGTATGGTTACAGTTAAAAACTTGTGCTCGTAAAGCCTGACTTGTATACGATGTTACTGAAGTTGGCTACATTTCAACGTGCTTTGCGTTCAGCATTTTATTGTGCTACGAGCACGCATAGCCGTTCGCTACGCGCACGATGCTATATGTAAATATTCGTGCACATTTCCGCAGCATTGCACGGGGCCTTCCTATGAGGAAGCCGGAAGCAGATTTTCGTCCGGTCGTTTGAGCGGTCGCTGTCTGCAGGGAAGAGTTCCGAATGTATACAGCCTGTGTTCAGTTCATCCGGCGCGTGCTTCTGTTTGCGAGGTCGTGAAAGTTCGCTGTATGGTCTTCTTTCCTGGAAAAGGGAAATACGTGGCATCCGGTTTGCTGACGATGCAGAGGAAGAGGCAGATTGCTTGCACAGGAAATGAGCATCAAAGGCGCGGAACTGCATTGAACGTCCTGAGCCCATAGCAGTCATATCTTATACACCAAACGAGCAATATTTGCCTTTGTTATTTTAATGCGAGAATCAGCACAATCAGTGTTAACAGGTTACTGGGAAAAGCAGACGCTTCATACTGGTTGGTGCTCGTTTTTCATCGTATATTCTGAAAGTGTAACGGAAGACGAAAGTGATCAAGGAAACGTAAAAAAAACAAAAATAGCCAGGAAACACAAATGCATAGCGTGAGATAATCTTGGCTCTACAAGGACAGCAGATCCAGGTTTCTTTACTGCCTCACATCAGGATTATTCAAGATTGTACCAATCACTTTCTTGTCATTTCGCTGCTGAAATAATTCGCAAAACGAAAGTCTGAGGTAAAATTGTGACGTGGAAACTAAAACAAAGCTCATCATGAAGCTTACTCACTGGACATTCTTGTGTACGAGCACTGTAGTTTGATCGTAAATAGGTGAAGACACGTGTCCATGTCTAAATATGATGTCCATATGTAACATAACTACTTTTCGGTAGCTTAGTTGATAACTAATATACAACCCCCTTACTGGCCCACCATTAAAATAAACAAAAATCACACCATCTCCCACTAAAGGGGACCATGAGGCGATGCGAAGCAGCGTTTCGGCATGTAGAGCCCACGTTTCAGAGGGGAAGTGGAGAGGGGGAGGGGAGAGGGGAGAGGGAAAGTAAGGAGGGGGAGGAGTAGAGGTAGAGGGGAGGGGGAAATGGGAGAGTGGGAGGGGAGAGGGGGAGAAGAGGTGTGTGGAGAGGGCTTGCGCATGCGCAGTAAGGGTGGTCACGCCGCACACCACCACCACCACCACCGGATTGAACTCCGCTATAAGATGATTCACATCTAAAAATTCCCGGGCCTTAGAATCCTCCTCCCTATATGTAGATCAACATGTGCTCGGAGGTGTCTGTGGCAGTTCTTCCGACGTCAGGGAGGCGCGAGGGAAAATACATTTAAACATTCTATTCAGTAAAATTTCGCGACAATGTAGTGGTATCCTTGTAATATTGGATGAGTGTGACACCAAAGCAAAATTTATTTATTTATTTATTTATTTATTTATTTATTTATTTATTTATTTATTTATTTATTTATTTGTTTGTTTGTTTATATCCTCAGGGCTTGCAAGAAGAATTATAAAGGGGAGGGGCTAAGGTACATCGATACATGCAAAAATGTGCATAATAAAACGAAATTTAAAAGAAAGAACAATATTATAACGGAAGGATAATATAATGGTGTAGGTAAATGAGCACAAATGCTCACAAATAAAAATATATTTTTACATCATCTAACGAAAATAAGACTGAAAATAAAAATAAGGCAGTGATAAACAGTGAGTGACATACGGCATACGATAAGGGTCGCTGAACTGTCAGGAGAATATATGAAAGGTTAATCGATTGAGGGCATTGAAAGATTGTGAGCAGCTGGCATTGTTGCGGCTCCTGGTGGAGGAGATCATAACCACGCTCTTCTTTCTAAGTGGCCTCTGCGATCCGTTTCGAAAGCACACAAAATGCAGTGTTTACCCATTGTTCAAGGAAAGATAACTGATGCATTCATTTGGATTCAATTTATTGGCACCCAAGGAATACACCACGGCACACGAGCGCCGACATGTGAGTGCGACTACCAGACGGCTAAGTCGGGGATTAGTGTCGCATCCCTATTTTTTAAAGCTTACAGGTTCGACTGTATGGCTGGGCAGACAGGCCACGTAAGTCAGTCAAGCCATAAAAAATCACATAAGCATGGTGTGCATTCTCACAGCAACACAAGTATCAACAACGTCAACGCTTCGGCAGTGTATTTGCACATGAGCTTGGACGAGCTAAAGAAGAAAGAATAAAAGCGAGTATTCATAGTAAACAGGTTATCACGCATCTACATAGTCGCGACAGTACTCTAAGTAGCAACTGTAAAATAGTCGAAATGAGGCTGCGGAACGAAATAGGACATCTAAGAGGCAACAAAACAGGCAGCGAATACTCAAGGAGTCTGAAGCATATGCAAGCAGTTTATACCTATAAGTTGCCCTCTGCCTCAACGCTTAGGTTGCTGTGCATATTTTCGCTATTCTGTTATTGATTGAACGGCATTCGCATGCTTGCAAGCTTCTAGCTGTGAACCTTTATGTATTTCACCGGCAGAGGATTTGATATCATGCATGCTCAGATGATCGGTGGTAGAAGTCCGACAGACTTGGTTAGGCATGGGTCACTGTCGTTACTCTCTTTGTGCCAATATATGTCATCCATGCATTTCCTGTTGAGCGCAATATATTCTTTTGTGAAAGGCGCTTTTTACATTACATACAGACGGCAGACGGATTTGCTGGGGTAGTCTAAGAAGCCTTCACATCAACGGAAATCGGGAAAAAAGAGACAATAAACGCTAAAAAAGGGACCGGTGACAAGTGTAAGGATGCATCGTGGTGCAAATATCAAGGCCATTGTCCGAGTAGAATGCGTCTGTGAAGGGTTGCGTCTGAGGCCCGCCGTAATTACACGGCATTGTTCTCCACATTCCGGCTGAGTATGGACAGCGTCGTAGATGGCGTGCACTACTCTCTGCATTGATCGGATAGCAGCTATGCCACTTCTCATCGCTACACTTCAGTAGGTTTCCCGAAACTCCCGCAAATAAAAGCGAGATCCCTATTAGGGAATCTGCCTCTTACACTGCGGAAATTGCGTTCCCTGTCTGGACACGGCCTCTTTGTCCATGGCTCGGGTTTGGCAACCGAAAAAGAATGCCGCGTCATGTCTGGCAAGAAAATTTGCTTGGCGAAGAAACTGCCTTGAGAGGTGGGGTTCATTGATAGACTGAGCGCGGTCAAAAACGCTGCGGTATCACCACAGTAGACAAATTCTGTAAAACACTCAACGCTCATTTATTGTTTGTCTACATACATTCTACGATGGTCCGTAATTAGGCATCTCACTACTGCCGTTTCCCATACGAAGAACGACGCAGTGGCTCGGCTAGGAAATAGTTTGCACAGCATCGGTTTCCTGCGTGAAAACGAATGACACTAAGGCGAGAACCTTAGATACCTGGTCAAATGCGGAGTGGCCGTCGGCGGTGACGGCGTCAACAGGAGTGATGGAAAAATCATCATCACGAGATAACGTCACCATATGACATCGTGATGACGTCACAGATTGCCGAAATTCGTGACGTCATCATAATGTCACTATGAATACGCATAACGTATGTCACAAGTCTATCTATCTATCTATCTATCTATCTATCTATCTATCTATCTATCTATCTATCTATCTATCTATCTATCTATCTATCTATCTATCTATCTATCTATCTATCTATCTATCTATCTATCTATCTATCTATCTATCTATCTATTTTCGCGTCAGGCACCCTACGAGTGAAGTTTTTTGAGTGGAAAACACGGCACTATTTATGGGTATCAAACACGACAGCAGCGGCGCAGTAGCAGATAGTCGTAAAAGATTCATTTCTACACCACCTATGTGACCTCGCATCCTTCTATTTAGTGTCTCCATGCGATGCGTCCAAAGCCGTGCTCGCTATTAGAACGGATGACTGCCACCAACACTATGACGAAGAGTGTTTACGACGGCGTGCGAGTCGAGACGGAAAATGCAGCGCGATAAAAAACAAAACATCGGCATAAACAAGAATGAATTCACTGTTTTTGTAGAACGTAGCGTTCTGTGTTGGACACGTCTCAGAAAATTTATCGACCGTGTTAGTACGCCCGGACTACGAAGACAAAGAAAATGATTTTCTGGGATGGTAAACATAGCTTGAAAAAATTTGTTGCTGAGCTAGTTGGTTCATAATAATAATTGAATAGCTGAAAGTGCAGCTTTGAAACGGGACGAAGAGAAAGGCACTGAACACTGCACAAGCTATAACAAAGCATTGCACTTGTCCATTGTTGAGGGGCTTTTTCTTTTCCCCCATTCTAATTTTCTTTATTTATGTACGAAAAACTTTGGAAGGTAGGCTACGTTAGAGCCGGTCGTCCAATCAACTTGATATTAGGATTGAAAAAACAAACAAGAAAAACAATAACAACTCAAAATAATAAATGGAGTAAGAAAGTAAAGAAATAATCAGAAGCACCATGTACAATTGTACAGATGCAATCTCTGTCGTATGCAGAATGGGCAGAGTCGGAGTCCAATTCATACAGGGTGATCTCACGGGTTGCCGCAGATAGAGTCCGTACAGATAGTTCTCTACGGATTTTTATATTGCTTGACTATGAGTCAAGTTTAATAACAACACAATAATATCAAAAGAAGCAATAATCCCAATTAGAAAAGCGCTTCCCAATATTCGTTAATAAGGAAGGTAAACATTAGGCAAGGTATAAAAGGGCTTGCATGGTATACATGAAATTTCTTTTATTTAAAACTCAGAAACACGGCATGCAAGGAATAGAATTACGACGCTGGGGAAGAATGAACTTCCCTACTGATATTATTGCACGAAATACTGAAGCGATACGTTTCCCGAATGAACTACACACCTGAGAAATGTCATGACACACGTTTACGATGTAGCGTCGAAAAGTGACCGCGAAAAGTCTGATACTGTGTTCCCGGATTTCGAAATAGGCATGAAGTCCGAATTGACAGGCTTTAAGTTATCCGTTGAAATGATTTTATTCTCTATGCTACTCCAAAACGCGGCTCTTTCTAATTGTAATGGGTATTTGCAGTAGAATGTCATCAAACAAGTACCTAAATAAATAAATTATAAAATAATTTATTAATGCTGTATCAATGAGTCGTAAATTGATCAACATCACCCAGTCTTCGACGGTCGTACTTGGGCGTAGGCTATAGCCATTTTTGCATTCTTTAGATATTTTTTTATTCTAAGCACTTTAGTGTTCACATTTACGCTAAATGTCAGGGTCAAGCATCACATAAGGCGAGGAGTAATCAAACAGAAAAGTTATCGTGAAAACAACCAAAACTACACTGTCCCTTATGGATTTGCCTAAGACGACTTCAAGGCGAAAGCCATCTTTTTCTCAGTCGATTGCATTGATACCCCCCACCACCACAGACAGGTTTCTGCATTCAACGCACTTTGCACTGCCTTACCCGATCGGCCGTGACGTCACGGTATGTGATGTCATAATGACGTCCTATGGTGGCGTCACCACATAATTTTTTTTTTTCGCATAGCTCGTGTCGACGCCGACGGTCACTTTTCGCGTGTGTTGAGGCATCAAAAGCATCGAAGGGTCGATGAGGCATCCTTAATATAAACCGCCAACTCCGCATGAGTGTTTCTTATTCCCTTTTCAAAACAGCAACGAAAACAACTTTTTTAATTACTAAGAGCCAGTTTTCTTTACATTGCTATCAGGCAGTTCCTCACTCTACGTCTGCCCGATTCACATTTATCAACAGTTATTACCAAAACATCGAAAGAGGTTTGGTAAACTTGCTACTCATTTTTCAGACTACTTTGGAAGCAGTAAGCATGTGATATTAGGACACTGTCTCGATTTGACGTATTCAAATCAAAACTCTAACTTTTTGCACTCAGTTTAATCGTTTCATCGTTACTCTTTTAATATTCATTGCTTTATGCTATTACAATATTTTGCAGTGCCAACTAATCATTAATTTAATACGGTATCTTGTGTGTTAGCATATAGCTCCTTCTTGGTTACATGTCCTACGCATTTCTAACGGGAGCTCCTCTGTAGTCTGGTAAAAGTAGGACCTCCCTCTGTTCGTACAACCCCAATTTGTAACCATATAATTATTTGCAATAAAGAACTCCGAAAAACAAGAACAAAAATGACGAGCTCTTGGCGTATTTAAATTTCAGTCAATGATTTGTCCAAAGCCGAAGTATCTATCGGCTCAAGGCTTACGGATGCTACACTGCAGATTTAAAGGCGTGTATTTTGCCATAACGTCGACTGATAAGGAAGATTAGCTAAGAAAAGCACATAAATATTGAGCAGAAACAGCTATTTCCTAACCAAATTAGGAATATTCTCGTTATCAGACGCCACTCGAGTCAAGGGAGCGTTGGCAAAGTGTCCCTTGGCGAAGGAAAGGCCGAGGAGCGTTCTTGAAACCCAGCAGCTGCTTGAGTGGAGGAGGGCGCTTCGCCTTGACTTGGTCAAGTCGAGGCGAAGCCTCGAGTGAAGGTGCGTTGCAGAATACGGGGGTAAGAATAATTTCTGAGGTTTAACGTCCTAAAGCCACGATATGATTATGAGGGACGCCGATGTGGAGGTATCCGGATATTTCGACCACCTAGGTTCCTTTAACGTGCACCTAAATCTAAGTACACGGGCTTCAAGCATTTTTGTCTCCATGAAAAAATGTGGTCAGCGCAGCCGGGATTCCATCCCGCGACCTTCGAGACAGCGGTCGAGCACCATAACCATCGTGGCCGGTCAAAGAGAACGAGGGGAAGCGAACATCCAATAGACGAAAGGCCAGCGCCGCGAAAAAATGTGTCATGTATTGTTCGTATGCTGAAGTAATTCTGAAATGTTTCCAACGCATGAAGAAACATGGTATTATAACTGCATATAAGTACTGGGGGGCGTTGTTTATCAAAACTTCAAACTGAAGTGCATGATGGCTGCAAGAATTCATTTGTGTGTATGTCTTGAGTGGGCGCTAGGTGGTGTCGCAATTTCACGAGGGTTTCGATGGAGCCGCTGGCTGCCATTTTCGCAAACTGTCGACGCGGGTTTGGATTGAGCCAGACACAAATCAGGCTTATTCGCTTCTCCGGCCCGAGCGCTTATGTTCTGATCCAATCCAAGTCGTCCGGAGACCGTTCTATATCCGTTATATCTGACGGAACGTTCCTCCATTCCTTGTGCGCCCGTTCTTTGTTTTGGAAAAGAGAAAGTGATTCACAATACTGGCGTTTCCAGTTTCTGTTCTCACGTCTGGCCTCATGCGGACCTCGACCAATCCCCCGGGCGGCTGGATAGAGCGTTCTACCACAGGACATACACGAGATTTCGTCTCTGCAGAACGGCCCAACAAAAGGACCATCACGCGATCATGGAAACGCGGGTTAGAAATTCAATTTCCTCGAAGTCGGAATTTTCCTTAAAGGTGCAATTCCTCATACTGACCTTACGCGTCGTCCAGCAGATCGCTTTTAGCCCGCCAACACGAAATATTTCAATAAAGCGCCCATAGCAAGTGTACTGCTTCCTTGTTTTTTTGTTTTGTTTTGTTTTGCATCGTCAGTAGAACGCAGTCCTACGAATCAGTTCAGTTCACATTGGGCAAGCATGGGCGCGTAGTTTAGTGTTCAGTGCCCTCGGTTTCGGACAGGGTGGTCCCGGGTTCAAACCCCAGGCTCGGAGAGAATTTTCATTGCGTTGTACTCATAACATTTGGCGCACGCCGGCTGCGGAAGACGCGCATATTGTGGAACACCAAGTCAATCAATACAAGCTTCGATTGAGTACAAAGTTGCACAAATTCTGTTGTGATTTATTCGTCTATATTTTTATATTTAGTTCTTAACGCGCCACCGAATCGCTAAACATACCGGCTTGCGCTTAGCTCGCGTGCTAAGAAGGGAGGCGAAGTTAAAATATCGATTTTCGAAAAAGAAATATCATTTTCAAATTCGAGTCGTTTTGGATTGCTCGTTCATTAAAGAACGCGTTCACCAAGCTTGGTCGTTACCTGTGCAGCAGAGGAGAGAATACAGCTAATTCTTTTCACGAGACAGGGACGCCCAGTTGCTGAGGAATGCGTCTCTGAAACTCATTTCCATGACGCAGGTACAAAGTGGGCAAGAAGCCGAACGCGAAGCCGAACGCCCGTGTTAGAACGTTTGTTTTTAGTACCTTTTAGTCAAGGTCTTTCTGTGGAGAGTAAACCAGAAAACAAACAAATAACTTAAAAAGGCACATTTTTAGCCTCGGTGATATCAGAGTCGCTGGCAAATTGGAACCGGAGCTGGAATTGGCGGAAACGTATCACATGACCATCCACCGCTGGTTTCGCGGCAAATCTCAGTGACTCCTGCAGCGTTTTTGTGTCACTCGGCTGATCTACTCTCTCTCTCCTGCAAGTTCATTCGCGATCAGCGGGTGGTCTCTTTTGTGACAAACACGTATTGTGAGCAACGTTCGCATCTCGAAAACTGCGAGAAATTGAAGACGATTGAATGTGATTTTCACAGATTAGCGCCGTGTTTAAAAGGAAGGCCCTACCTTGCAGCAGGCCACTTTGAATAATTGATTTTCGTCATCGAAATAAGTAGCATGTTTTGGAATGTCTGAAACTCAATTTTCCAAGTTTGCAATTTTGTGAGAACGAGCATGTTATGAAAACTGTAATTTTCCAACTGCTTCGCCAATAGCTGCTTACAATGTTGTTTCTAGAGTGATACTTTGTCAGGAACAAGATAAGGTACTTGTCTAATCCATAAGTATTTTCCAACAAAACAATTTGAGATGTCTGACAAGGAAAAATGATTTTCGCTTTTAGAGTGACGACATCTTTGCAGAAGCGTTATAAAAAATACGTGGCTGGCCTTATCCTGAACAACAAACCACCTATAATGCATTCAGCTGTAAAATATTCGTATATATTTACTATTTTTTAAATGATAGTTTTTCTAATTTGACATACCTGATTGATCTCTATAGCAGCTGTAAGTTTCTTTGTATTCGTGCTACGGTACTGTAATTCAGAATATAATCTCATAACATGAAGAGAAGCCGTCGCTGATTTTTTCATCAAGATTGGTGGAGTAGTTCGAAAGGCTCACAGCCCCCCTTAAATATCTAGCCCATGGTCCTTGTAACCTGAAGCATTCTGAACGCGGTGCATGTCATAAATTTATGAGCCAATTATTGTTATGTTTTCTTTCCCCATCGTATATTACAAGGTCTCAGATAGTATTTGTACGCAGATGCCAAATCACTCCTTAACTAGTATAATAAAAATGAAATCCAGTAATACTTAGACACAACGTTCTAAACTGAGGTAGAATTCTGGCCCTGACATTTTTCAAGGGTCTGTAGAGGGCCATTTGGGAGATGTCAAGGAGTGTACCTCCTCTAAGAAACGGTTGACAGCCAAATGTTTC
This sequence comes from Rhipicephalus sanguineus, assembly GCF_013339695.2. NCBI lineage: Eukaryota > Metazoa > Arthropoda > Arachnida > Ixodida > Ixodidae > Rhipicephalus > Rhipicephalus sanguineus. The sequence continues at coordinate 122,171,321 of NC_051182.1, forward strand.
TGGTTTCGAAGAAGGAACAGCTCCTTACCTTTAACTTCCGTATAATAGTACTTCTAGTGGTCACCCTCACCCACCGCGTATTGGGCGCGAGGCCCACCTCTGGAAAAGCTGGCGTCACAGTCGGCGTGACGCGCAAGGCAGCACTACCGGCCATACGCACGCTGAAAACGAAGTTTTAGAATGTCAATTGCTCTGAATGCCAACCTTTCTGATGAAATGGGGATAATTTTCCCGCTTCCGCTGTCCGTTTAACAACATTTTACCGCACTGCAACGTGCAGTCGTGGTCTTTGAAGGCATCCTACGTGGCAGGCCGGTATTCGGTGCCGCGCAAAACGGAGGCAGGTGCCGCCCTTCCCGCGTGTCCGCAGAGTGAGAAGCTGCGTAAACCTTAGATCAGGAAACTTCTAAGTGGTAAACAGCCACCGGCTGCAACACGCGCGTGGGGCCAGCACTTCCGCGAGGAAGATTTCTGCCTCCTTCGGCGCGGTGCTACGATGCTGGCTGAGTAACAGAAAGCCCTCAGTGAGACACTCGCCCGTGCACACTGGACAGCTAACGGAGCCATTCTCCCGCAAGCTCGCCCGTACGTTGACCCCTTCCATATCGACCCCAAAATTAGGTTCATTCACTCCCAACCAAATTCGGTTTGGCCAATCCCAAAGTTATCTGTTTTTTTACGGAGCCATATGCATTCTTGTCGGAAAGGTGCCAAGCCTTTTTCGCTATAGGCAAAATTTTGCCACTAACATTGCTGGAGAAGTTACTAAGGAATGTTGCGCATTAAAACTTTCCAAAGTCGGTCTCTACGCCAAACTCTTGGGTCGTTTCGCACTGCACGACGTTCGGTATGTCAAGTGTTCCTGCTATTTTTGTTCAATGTAGCCGTAAATATTCCTAGGCATTGATTTAAAGCCATGCCGTCTTCAAAAATAGTTCGATTAAAAGACCATTCAGTTTCCCTGAGTTCGATATGATCGGGTTTGAATTATTATAATCGTAATACATGTCTTTTTTTTTTTTTTCAAGTCGCAAGATTTTTCTCATCGTGCATAGCAACCCAACAAAACGAGTACCTACCGGTGCTTCTCGAGTCTTTAGAGCTCGTAGTATTCTGATGTGCAAGCTTGAATATTTTGCACATTTATCGATAAGAAAATCGCCTCGTGCACTTCGCCAGTGTCTTGTTCACCTCGTCAATGAGCGTCTCGCCTACGTCAGAGAGGACAGCCTCCGCTATCAAGAGGCCAAGAGCTCTGGCGGATTCCGGAAGCGGAGCGAGAGGGGAAGAAGAATATCCTCTTCCGGTGGCGAGTACTCTATTCAGGCTCCGTTTCCGGCCTGTCTATGGCTTCCTATGGAGTCTATCGTGACGTCGCTCTTTAACTTATTTCGTCTCCCACGGGCTTTTTTTTTTTCGCTGTCTCATCTCTGCGTTCTTCTGCCGACGATTGCTGATTTCGGAGCATTGAGTGAGCTACATGTAGGCTGTGAGCCCATTTCAGCGGAAATTTCCATCTTCTGTGTCAGCTTGGTTATAAGTGCTTCCATCAGAAGCAGATATTATATTTTTAGGCTAACGAGAAAACTGATAAAATGTACATGATCCTGACCACACTGCAACAGACCATAAAAATACAATAAGACAGGAAAACGTGATATTCAAACCAAAGCTAGTCTTATCACCATCCAGGATTAAATCATGGTTTGAGCAGAGGCTGATGATGAGGGAGAAATTCCTGATAGATTAGATTACTGTGGAAGCTATAATCATCTTGTGCTTTCTTTCTCTTCTTTTTTTTTGCAGAAGTAATTATCATATTCTCTATTCTCATAAAGGCACCTCAGAAAGGAATCAAAGACGTTACAAAAGAAGGACCTTCTTGAGGACTTATTGGTTCCTACTTTCAATGAATTTAAACTGCGCGAAAAAGCGCGGACAAGCGGAAGGAATGAACGGAAAAGGAAAAAAACACGGTTGATCCCTGCGTCATAGGAATCGGAATAACACGAAAGTAAAGCGCGCCCTTACAGAAGTAACTGAATGTTGACTGTACATTGATAGAAGAGAGCTTGCACAATGTATATTGACGTCTGGCACCTAGTGGCGCTGTTTAACATGTATGCACCCGCTTTGATGATTGGTGGTACATCTTCATCCCGACGACTAACGTCCATGTTAAATGATTAAACAAACCCTTGTGGTAGCTGTAGTAGTTAACGGTGAAAGCGTAATCAGAGAACGAGGTGTGATAGCCAGAAGAGCGTCGCATATTGGACGCAGAACTTGCTCGCCATCCCGCGGCATGTTAAAATGCGATTGAACACCACGGCCGGACTAGAGGAAAACGCAAAGCGCGTCGTGCCGCCCCGGTAGCCCGGCCGCGATTTTTCTCGGGGCGAGCGCGTGAGCATGGAACGCGGTGTTACAGCCAGGTGAGGCAGGCGCGCGTCGCAGACCTATTTTTGGTTTGTATTAGCGTGATGCTGACCGAGGCCGACGCTTTTACGACGCTTGGAAAAACGTCGCCACCTCGCGGTGTGTTAAGGCATTGACAAAATTCAACTTCTATTGAAAACGCGCCGAATGGGACGGACGCGTAACGCGTTGCAGGGGCTAGTCGCGGAGGCCACAGCAATGACGAATTACTCTACCTTACCACTCCCAGAGGTCAACACCACCCAGCCGACCGGGAGAGTGGTAGATATAAAAAGGCGCGTTCGTAAATCCTCCAGAGTCTGTGACAGTGGCGCAGTGGATAGCGTGCTCGGCATCTGTTGGTGCGGACCGAGCGGTCGTGGGTTCTATGCCCGTTGACGGTACCTTTTTTTCTTTGCCATCTGATTGTGTCTATTTTTTTGTCGTCATTTCCGTGACGGAAATACGTCACTGAAGTCTTGGTGAACCCCGGCATAAAACACTTTCGTGTTAAAAACACACACGCGCACACGCACACGCGCGTACACGCACGGAGTCACATGTGTAAATCGCACACGCAGACGTTTGTGTGACTCCCCCTTCTGTCCGTTATGGTCGTCGCGCCTTACACTTCAGAACAAGACTGCACCCGTGGTGTCCTGCTCGTTCCTTCCACCTGTCCTCCTTTTAACGCGCTCGTTTAACCTCACTCGCACCTACAGAGCATCAAATGCCATTACTGTGGTTTACAATTGTTCGAGCAAGGTTCTTCGTAATAAGCCAGGTCTAAGGCAGAGCTGGTCGGTCCTCGGCTAAGTTGAATTTCTGTAGTGGCAGTTTTGTTCATTAAGCATACACATAGTTTAGAGAATTATCAGGACTGAAAGTTGGGCAAGTTGGGGATACATAATGGGCAAGAACAGCGCGCAGACGGACGGGACGAAGAAAAGGATAGACAGAACAAGCGCACAGAACAAACGACGCGGCAACTTGTGGATGCTTTCTACATTCAATAAAAGGAGGAGAGTCCTGCGTCAGCCAAACATCGGTTTCTTCGCACGAAAAAGAAGTAAACTTAATCAGTGGTATGTTTGTTTCATATGTTGTCGCGCCAGCGCAGTCTCTTCACCTTTTTCTATTTTTCCTTGTTATGGCCTTTATTATGGTCTCTCAACAGCTCCTCTGCGCATGTTCTTTATGCTTATCGTTTGTGTACAACTAATCTGCATATGCCAATCAATCACAGTTGAGAACAGCGCTAGTTCTGTGTATCCTTTTCTTCGTCCCGTCCATCTGCGCACTGTTTTTGCTCATTAAGAATTATCAGCTTAACATGGAGTAAATTTGTACACTTTACGTTAAACGGTCTGAGTGGACCTTTAATGTCGGAGAGGACAACGAGCCTCGCAAAGGTACCGGTGCGGTATAGCTGCGCATTATACAGTTCCGGGAGACGTCGAGAAAATGGCGTGGAGATTGGAAGTGGGAAACAGACAATGCCCAGATGCATCCGCTGTTGGCGGTGCGCTGAATGGTTTTCGAGCCGCCGATGCATGTGCCCGGCTTTCAGAACCACGATGGTATGCAAAGAAGTGTATGCCGGCGAAAGCGAAAAGAATCAGAACAAAAAAAGTCATACGTGTTTTCGCTAGAGAGCTCGTTTCCAGAGAGAGCAGTTTCTCGGGCGACTTCATGAGCTTCTTAGAGAGGTGAAAATGGAACCACACCGCGTGCAACCATCTTGCATGTGTAAACTCTCATCCCCACCCCCTCGAAAAGAAAAAAAAAGAAAGGAAGAAAAAGGATTCTGTGAAGGTGAAGGAAGTAAAGAGACAGCACGAATGGGTTGATTCGCTTTTATTCTTCGTGTAGTGTAACTTCTCTCGCTTGAGGTTCCAGCCTTGAAGAAGACAAGTCCACTCGTCGAAACGTCGGCTCGAGCACAAACACCCTTTTGAGGGATTTTTTTCTTCGTTGAGGTGTCTGCTATCACCGTCTGTTGTATTACACACGGTGAAATTAAAGTGTAACAGCAAGGTTTGGCTTTCTGCTGAGGTTAATGCATCAAAGGAAGAAAAGATTGTTCTGAAAAAACATTTTAGCGGAAATTCCCTACTGGCAAATGTTTAATAGCGTCAGGCAGAGACGTCTTACCCCTTGAACGCGATAGGTACTTGAGGTATTATTTCTCAACGCAAGAACCAAATCTACACGAAGCGCTGCTGAAGCTACGGCGAGTCGTCGCTTCCTTATTTCTTCGGCTCGAAGAATAGGGCACGCGCTCTGATGTTGACTAACGCTGTTCAATACTGTGACTTTGAAGCAAACCGAGACGTTCTTCGGTGCGGTAACTAGTGGGAACCGATTTACCGTTTCTGTTCACTAGTATACTAAGCAAAACACGAAGAAGATAGCCCAAAACCTTGAAATACTGCAGGCAACTACACCTTGGCTTCCTCCATCGCTGCTTTCTTTTATCCCCTAAATCGGAGACACTATTAAGGCGACACCCCTCACTGCACTTTCCTCCAGGCGTCCTCGGCCTACATCGTGTCAGTGCGCATGAATGCCTGTCAAGTCGACACGCCTCCCCGCAGCAACGAACAACGTGTAGCATTATACACGAGTCGGTAGCCTGTCATTGCGTCAGTTAAAGTCGCACACGGGCGGGTACGACAACGCCCGTCAGCAGCGATTCCAACGTACGCCTATTGTTCGTCCCCCGTGCCCCTATAGACACAAAACTACTCTGACGCTTTCTCTCTCGAGCACAATAGCAGCGTAATTCCCTCTACCCTCGCGAACGCATCGTTAAATAAACGAGCAAAGACGACAAGTGAGCGAAACAGAGAGAGAGAGAGAGAGAGCGGAAGAAAATCAAGTTACTCTTTTGCTTTAACCACACAGTGTATGTAATGTGACTGTTGACTATGTTGTTTTGAAGGTTATTTATTTATTTATTTATTTATTTATTTATTTATTTATTTATTTATTTATTTATTTATTTATTTATTTATTTTGTTGTACGGAGGAAGAAGAACAACATGCCGCAGTGGGACACCACCTTAGCTGGAAGAGCCAAGCGCGAGCTGTTGGCGCCAGCGCTGCGATCCTTGTATTCTTGTGTCTGTTGTCGCCGCCCGCTTTCAGTGTCTATAGGCATCCTGATCAAGTCACTTCTGTCACTTGCTTCATTCTGTCACTTGCTTCTCGGCACTTCCAAACTTGTCTAGGTGTTCCTGCAGAAAATTTCCGTGATACGTCCCGCGTTTCCAGGCCTTGGCCGAGTTTCCTTTTTTTTTTTTTTTTTGCCCAGTCATGCGCTCTGTACCTTTCCTTCTCCCGTCCTCTTCCCCCAGCCTCGTAATGTGAAACCGAGACACTTCCTTTGTCGTACGTAAGCTTTACTACTCGACTCATGCTATTTATAGCGAAACCGTCTTAGCGATGCCTGGTCCTTAGTAGTTGTAATCGGCGTCCGCCGAAGACTCCTAGCGGATATGTCCCATTGAGTGAAACCGCGGGTTACGGGATCCCGCTTTGACCAATCAAGTGTAAGCGTGCGCATTTGAAATCTAGCGGCGGATTCACGACATCCCGTGATCTTGCAAGCCAATCGAATAGACTCACCGTGCCGAACACGCAGCGTTGAGAGCTGGCGAAACGGAGGCCGACCGCCAGCAGAGAGCCGGTGACTCCGAACTGTGAGTTCGCGAAGACGAGGCACAACGAATGATTGCCGCCACTAATGAGGGCAGCAAGGGCCACTCCAAGGAATCCCACAAGGGGGGGGGGGGATTATCGCGCATAGAGAACTTCGCTGTACGACCATACTCGCGGATTGCATGAACCGTACATTTTCGTCAGTTGATACCGGTTAGAGCAGCTCAGTATATCTTGTAGGGAGGATAGTGAGTGCCTTGTTTCGCGTCGAATAATTACGACACTCGGCACTCTACATTTCGAGCTGAATTGCTCTTGTCTTGCTTCGAGACGTATCTCCCTTGCCTTAACTGAATTAATCTATGAAGTCAAGCTTCCCACCTGATCAGCCTTCCGCGATAAAATAACACAAACATTCAAAAATAATTTTATACAGTGTTTGATCTAAGTCAGAAAGTAAGAAGCCTGCAATATATGGGACAAATTTTACACTTTTAGATACTAGTGCACCGGCGTTACTATACGTAAGTTACTACGCGTAGGTGACTATATTAACGCGATAGCGTTAAAGAGCTCGTATCGCAGAAATTCCGCCGTCGGCGTCGGGGCCGTTGGTTGTGAGCGAAAAATCATCATCTTGTCCGTGACCGAAAAATCGAAAAAGCTGCAAATAATAATAAAAATGTTGGGTCCGAGTGAGAATCGAACCCAGGCCGTCTGCGTGGCAAGCAGGTGTTCTACCACACAGCCACGCCTCTGCTTGGAGCTGCACTGAAAGTAACTTTCATGCTTCCCAAAAATACGCGTCCGGTATACAGGTGTCACAGTACGAGATGTAATATCGCAGTAATATTGCGTGGTACAAGCGTACATTGCCATCGGGCGTCACACCATGTCAATATCATAACTACTTTGTGGTTTAAAGACAGCCACCCATTACAAAAGGCACACACATTACTGCGCGTATTCCCTTAAGGCCACGTAGTGGGTGCACCCACGATGCACCCACGTAGTGGGTGCATCGCAACTTCGAAAAAGTTTCTCGCGCATAATAGCTCCTGGTTTAAAGCATGCTACCCATTACCTAAGGCACACACCTTAGTGCGCGCATTCTGTTAAACACTCGCACTGTTGGAACTGCGCACTAGGAACAGAATATCGCTATCACGTTCAACTCTTAAAGGCGAAGCTTAAGCGTCCCCCAATTTTTTATATAAGCATATATTGGGTGTTTCATGGACAAGAAACTGCGACCTCGTTATAACGTAAGCCCGCTTTCCACATTTGCCGTAGTGCGTCTTGACACTAACAACCTCGCAGCCTATAATTAAACGCCGTCTCTCGCACTTCGCCATGGAAATACCGGATGAAATCAAACCTGATCATACCTAAGCAAGCCGCGTACCTAAGCATTCATTTTAATGAGACCAGCAGGAAGCATTTAAAAATCTTCGTTCGTACGACCGTTCTCAAGTGTCGCCGTGCCTGGCACGAATGTTTACTTTATGCTCGCTATTTCATTGATGTATCGCTGTGTGACACAAAGCGCGGCTATAGTGTTTGCATAGATAAGTTTTTACCGTCTACGCAGTGCTTGGAGTAATTACTGCACAGATCGCGGAAGGAACGCTTCCTAGATGCCTCAAGGCTGCCCTGTAAAATGCACAAAAAATAAACGCTAGTCGGCAACTATAAATCCTACTGATGAGCATTTCTGTTGCTTCCTTGAAGTATTTCATTTTACTGCGCCTCTGCCGGCCCTCCTTTTACCCAAGAGGTAATGAAGAAACTCATTAAGGCCCAGGACCAGACCTTTCAAATCCTGGCCCTCCAGAGGGCCCGCGAGAGGGCCGGCAGGTTTAACCTAATGGTCCCCGAGTGGGATTAGCCAGGTGACGTTGAGTTTACTCGAGCCTCTTGTGGACTTAATGAAGTTGTTTCACTCACTCACATTTTATATGCCAGTTCTATTCGGCAGACAGAAATTCTTTTCGGAACATGGAATGGTGACCAGCAATGCGAACGCTACCTTGTTTTTTGCGTACTCACAGGGGTATCTAACCACATATTGTGACGTGACAATATGTGAACAGAAGCTTACTGTGCAACAGTGCCAATGATCCCAATATACTTCAAAAGATATATTTTCTGTTTTACACCAATCTACATAAATGGGTACGTATGTCGGGGAAATCATAGCTCGGAGGTCTTAGAATATTAAACGTCATGCAAAGATGATAACGTCAATATTATTTAGCAAATTTATCTTGCCCTTCCGTGGCATCGATCGAGCAGGGTCAACTGCATTTATATTTAAAATGTGCTTGCGTATAAGGACCTATGATTTTCCCTTCGTGAATGATGCGAAGAGAGCGTTCTCGAGCGCCGGTCACTAAATTTTTAAAAAAGTCATGGTGCAGCACCTTGAACAGGCACAAAATGAGTGCTGTATAGACAGTTATGAGGCAAATGAAAATACGACGCGCCACCTTACTGAACAACAGTTCCTATGTAACGCAAGGGCCCACTTATTGGCTCGTCCTCACTTTAGTTTTCTCTCTCTCTCTCTCTCGTTCTACGAACTCGACAATGAAAATTTCATTGATAAGAGCGCCGTCTTCCACGAGAGTGATAACGGCTTTCTCGGTAATTTTGTGAAGCCGAGCGCAAGAAAGACGAGCAATAATTGGGTTACGAGATTAATCTGCGTGAATCAGTGGATGACTGAAGGAGAATAATGGCAGCGATAATCTGCTCTGCTTTCAACAAAACGCCACCAACAGAAAAACATTCAGTCCCTGTTGTTCATGAGAGCGAGGACTCGAGAAAGTAGTAAAATCAACTTTTATTGATTGCTCGTGGTAGCTAGCACTTGCTTAAAAAATACTAAGTTCGCGTTGATTTTCAAGAACATTTATTCTCTTTGACTGTTGTTTACTTATTTTTTGCGAGTAATCACTGCTGGCAAGTAAGCGGTCGTAAAGTGCAAGTAAACAGTGCTATTGTTGTAAATTTAGAAGCAGAATTTCTTTAAAACCTCAAAAAAAAAGGAAGCGGTCCTTAAGAGAACCTTGTTCTTAAAGACTAAGGCGACTCTCCTCTTATCTTCACGGTTCGATTAAGCGCGTTGTCTCTTCGGTTCTAAAATCTTCTCTCGTTCCCACCTTAACGAAAACTTGCCTCTGTACGGTGATGACAATGTGTAGTAACATTTTCTCAATCCTTCTGTTGTTATTCTTTTCCTTTCGTGTTATTATTTCGTGTTATTTCGCGTTCTCGGCGCTGATCAAATTGCTCACTTCACCACCTATACTGGCCCACTTCGACCCATCAGCGACTACTGAAGTTCGCACAGACGCCAGTGGGCATGGAATCGGTGCCGTCCTCGCCCAACACCAGGGGGGCCAAACACGTGTTATTGCGTACGCCAGCCGCCTTCTCTCCACATCTGAGCGCAACTATTCAATCACGGAACGCGAGTGTCTTGCGTTGGTCTGGGCTGTCGCAAAATTTCGTCCCTACTTGTATGGCCGCGAATTCTCAGTTATTACCGACCACCATGCTCTCTGTTGGTTGTCATCGCTCAAGGACCCAACTGGTCGCCTTGGTCGCTGGGCTCTACGGCTCCAAGAGTATTCCTTCGACGTAATCTACAAATCGGGCAGGCTGCATCAAGACGCCGATTGTCTCTCGCGTCATCCGGTGGAACCTGCTAGCCTCGTTCACCATGAGAATGATTCTTGTGTACTCGCCGTATCTGATTTGCGCGACATCGGCACAGAACAGCGTCGGGATGAGACCCTCAAGATGCTCATTCAGCAAGTCTGCTCGGGACGTTCCGACCCTTCTCTCCGCCGATATGTCCTACACAATGACGTTCTGTATCGCCGCAGCATGAAGCCTGATGGTCCGGAATTCTTGCTAGTTATTCCCCGACACCTGCGTGCAACCATTCTTCAACATCTGCATGATGCCCCGACTGCGGGACACCTGGGCGTTTCACGCACCTATGACCGCGTGCGGCGGCGGTTCTTTTGGCCTGGCCTGTATCGCTCTGTGCGCCGATATATCGCTGCTTGCGAGCTCTGTCAGCGTCGCAAACGTCCTGCTCTTCCTCAGGCTGGCCTGCTGAAACCTATCGACATTCCAGCGGAACCATTCTTCCGCGTCGGCCTCGACTTGCTCGGACCTTTTCCTACGTCCGTATCGGGCAACAAATGGATTGCTGTCGCAACTGACTATGCGACCAGGTACGCCATAACGCGTGCTATGCCAACTAGCTGCGCTACTGACGTGGCGGACTTTCTGCTCAGTGACGTCATTCTTCGGCACGGGGCTCCGCGACAGCTTCTTACGGATCGTGGCCGCTGCTTCCTCGCCAAGGTCATCGACGAAATCCTTCGTAGCTGCTCTACCGAACATCAGCTTACTACAGCCTACCATCCGAAGACAAACGGTCTTACCGAGCGCCTCAACCGAACTCTCACGGATATGTTGTCAATGTACGTCTCTACTGACCCCCGTGATTGGGACGCAACTCTACCCTACGTTACTTTTGCATACAATTCGTCCCGGCATGACACCGCCGGCTACTCGCCGTTCTTTCTTCTGTACGGCCGCAACCCTACCTTGCCATTCGAGACGCTTCTTCCATCTGATCCCGCCGTACCAACCATGTATGCGCAGGATGTCGCTTCTCGAGCCCGCGTGGCTCGCCGCATCGCTCACGCTAGGCTCTGTGCTTCTCAGGATTCACAAAAAGTGCGCTACGATAATCGGCACCGCGAAGTCGACTACCCTCCTGAATCTCTTGTCCTACTCTGGACGCCGTATCGACGCGAAGGCTTGTGCGAGAAGCTCCTCCCTCGCTACACAGGGCCCTACAAAGTTATCCGCAAGGTCAACGACGTCGACTACCTCATCGCTCCCGTCCTTCCGCGTTCGTCTTCTTCTGCTACACCACCTACTGATGTCGTTCATGTGTCGCGCCTCAAGCACTATTACACTGCCAGTGCTGAATGAGTGAGGCGGCGCCGAGACGGCGCTTTGTCCGCCGGGGGTGATGTTACGAGGCATTCTGCATGAGCACGCCGTTGGAGACAACCCAGGGATGAAGAGACAAAGAAGAAGCTGGAATGCGGCGCGAGATGCTGGCAGCCATTCGGTGCCACAGCTACTTGTAAATATTGTAACATACCCGCTTCTGTCTCTTCAGTGTATTCCTGATTCCCGTGACAATATTTTAACAGCGAAGCTATGTAGGCTATCCGTGAAACCATGCTCGTCGATCGGAAACCTCACCAAGCTATGACGTCATCTAGCATTGCCATGGCAACAAGGCCAACTTCGTATCGCCCGCTGCCTTCGCCAAGCTCCGCTCACCTGCCTAGACACTGCGCACGAGCGTTGCTGCGTGCGGAGTCGCCCTCGCCGCGCTGTACCGGCTGTTGTCATGCCGAAAACGTGTGCTGCGCCTTACCTTCGCCTTAGGTATACCCCTAAACGAACTCCAAAAGAGGACGCCGCCTGTAAAGATCGGCAAAGTACCGCCAAGCTGGAATATGTTCGGAGACGTCGAGCCGAAGAGACGGCTGCCAAGCGTCGCCGGCAAGCGAAAGAGCCAGGCTACGCTGCTCGGCGAAGGGAATATATGCAAAACCGCCGCGAATCCGTGCCCGATCTGCGCGTGGTGGAGAACTCCCAGCGCAGAGTCCGGCAGGGTATCGATTCAGCGAATAACCAGTTTCGTCGAGAGTTTTTGCGCACAGAATCTGGGCACACCTGTCGCGTCAGCGCAAAACCTAGAGATGCCTTGCCAAACCTAGTAATGCCTAGCAAAACCTAGCAGAAACCTTCTGAAAACGTGCGCGACATAGCGCATGCTTTGCCGTTTTCTTTTATTTTTTCTTCTATGCTATGATGTTGTACTATTTAATACGTGTCGCGTTACCAATATCATTGTATCCCGGTCACGGCGGCCGCATCTCGATGGAGGCTAAATGCTTGAGGCCCATGTGCTTAGGTTTAAGTGTACGTGAAATAATACCAGATGGTCGGAATTTCCGGAGTTCTCCACTACAGCGTACTCTCATAATCATTTCGGGGTTTTGGGACGTAAAACAGCACCAGTTATTATGAAACGTACTCGCGTCGCCATAGTTACGCTGTGAGCGAATCGCCGGCGCATGTACACGAGGGTTGCACGACGTAGCTTCAGAAGTAGCTCAGCAGATATTTGGTTGGAAAAGCGATGACGTCGATTGGACGACAAAACCGAATTATATAGTACGAAGCCCATCAGGAACCCGGAAATGCTAGCTTGGGTCTCAGAGCAAGCAGAGGCAGCCGCCAGGGCCCAAGACCGCCTGGCCGCATGTCCAACAGTGGATTCTCGCACGCTGAGCTTAAGCTTCACGTATATGGTACTAAATATATTTTCCCCTTCCTCCTCGAGTGGGCACCACAGCCACACTCCAGTCCATCGGCTGCGCCTGAACATTTATATCAACACTTGCTTCTGCCGTGCCTGCGTAGCGCCTTCAGATTTGCCGCCATCCGGACTTGCGTGCTTCCAGAAATATTTCACCACGTGCGACTGCGCATGCGGCGTGGATGCCATGATAGCGCGGTGACGACAACGCCAGTGGCGAAGACACGCATGCGCCTTGATTGTCTCCGGAGTTACTGTGATTCTTGCTGTGAGGTCCACACAATGAGGCTGAACTGTATGCCGGATGCGGCCAGGTTTGAACAAGAGATACTGATGAGCTGCTTGGGCACGGACACCGTCGGCGCTCGCGCTCGACTGCCGCAGGAGAGTCAGTCGGGCACTTGTCTTTCTCTAGTAAAGCTGTTTTCCTTGTTGCTGCGACCGTGTTCGCTTTGAGGCCTCCGGCCAGCTTGTAGCCATGAGCCGACATTTGGCGCCCAACGTGCGACCAAATGTGAGCTCGGGGCCAGTGGACGGCCGGAGTCATGAAACGAAGTGACACACTGGGGCAGCTCAGCTGCTTAAGTGTACCACTGGTGTAGTCAAGGACGCTGGAGTATTGCCGGCGATGGTGGCTGCATTTCGACTGGGCCTTAATGGAAGAAAATACCAGTGAACTTAGAGATAAGCAAACATTTACGACTCCAGGGGATTTATACTCGGTGTGTCCACATAACTGACTGTCCATCTTGGCCGCCGCTGACTGGCTGGAGCTAGTTGTGAAGCGCGCTCCTGTTTCTGTTTTTTTTTTCCTTCTGTAACGTCGTTTTATCGTCATGAAGCCTGCGCAGCCCTCACCGCTAATGAGAGAGATGGAATGCGCTTCAAAGCAACGAAGGCAGCCTCCAGAGATCCGCTTTTGGCTTCGCGAATCTCCGGGGCCGTGCATGTACTCTGATTCTGTGATCTCGTTAGCCCTAGAATCAGAGGTTAATGTTGCCAGCCGTTTAACGCACCCTTGAAGGTCACTACGCATTCCCTGCAATGTGCACAAGCATCTGGGACACGCTAATATCCAAGCAAAGACTTGTCAAGTTTGTTCAAGTGTTCTGTGACGGCACGTTTCGTCCACCTTCTTATAACGCTGGGAGTGCGCTATGCGCGTGCAGTGCCGCAACGTGGTCAAGAGCACGATGACGTCGTGGCTTGCCGCTTTCTAGAGTACCTGAATGCACAGGAGAAACGCACAGGAGAAATCTCACCAGGCACTACCTTGGAGGTAAACAATGGCTGCTAATGGGAATGAGAGACAGAAGAAGTCGGCTTTTAGCTAACACTTTACACTTCTACTTCTACTAACGTTTCCTACTGGAACATGCCAATGGCTGCTAATGGGGAATGAGAGACAGAAGAATTCGGCTTTTAGTTAACGCGCACGCTACGAATTTTTTATTGTTCAACAACGCACAGGAGAAATCTCCCACCGGCACCACCTTGGAGGTCAAGATCTGGTACTAGCGTTAAGACTGGTTACGTACTACGACGGGGACGAACGGGTGCCGCTTTAAGGAGCTTCGCCCCTAAAATACTGCCACTCTCATATGAGATCAAAGCAGGGAAAGGGAGGTTAAAGCAGCAAGAGCAATAAGAAAAATCAGTTACAAATGTTCACAAAGTAACATAGAATCCCAACTTAAACAGCGATACATGGAGACAGCAAAATATTACGCATGTGAGAACCCGGAGCTTCAACTCGAAATAGAGTAGCTGCAGCAACCAGCAAGCAACAGCTGGTAGCACCTCGGGTGAAACCATTATTTGATGCAGCAGTGGCGGCCATTTGAAGATTCGAGAGCTACGACACCTCGTCCATTACTCAAAAAAGTGGTACCGGCGTGGTGATTAAGGCATTATTTTGAAAAGAAATGGCCCTCCGATTACATTACACAAAAAGATTCACGATTTCGGCCAAATTATAGATGACACGTCAAGCGATCTTAATAAATTCACGCTATAGTTTAAATGAAATTCATCAAACATCCCTTTTCACCCGTTGCAGCTTGAAGGTTCTGAAGGATGCAACAGATATAGACATCAACGACATTCTGCAAGTGAGAATAAAAAGTTTCTTGTAGAGAAACAAAAAATCACAGCATATCCACGGAGTGAATGATGATGAGTGGGCGAAGCTGCGGAGGTTCATCGGTAAACCGTGAATCTTCAGTGAATTCTGCCCAGCACATCATCACCGACGTGAGACCGGGCGCGTTTATACTAAAGGTTCGATGAGTTATGACGACTTGCAGCTCACTTTAATTTTACATGTAGGCTGTGAATTTTCATTGTTTAGAAAACCATTGCTTTAGAAAACATCTGGCGTCTTTCGTTAAGCAGCTGGCGTCTTTTCGTTTTGCTTTAGAAACATCTGGCGTCTTTTCGTTTTGCTTTTAGAAAACATCTGGCGTCTTTCGTTGGTTTATTTCATCAATCAACGGCGTTTTGAACAAAATTTTTTTGTTTAATCACGCACAGGAGAAATCTCACCAGGCACTACCTTGGAGGTAAACAATGGCTGCTAATGGGAATGAGAGACAGAAGAAGTCGGCTTTTAGCTAACACTTACACTTCTACTTCTACTAACGTTTCCTACTGGAACATGCCAATGGCTGCTAATGGGGAATGAGAGACAGAAGAATTCGGCTTTTAGTTAACGCGCACGCTGCGAATTTTTTATTGTTCAACAACACACAGGAAAATCTCCCACCGGCACCACCTTGGAGGTCAAGATCTGGTACTAGCGTTACGACTGGTTACGCACTACTACGAGGGACGAACGGGTGCCGCCTTAAGGAGCTTCGCCCCTAAAAAATCATTTAATAGGAGTGATTGGACTGTGTGTCTGAAAGCGCAGAGAGAGCATACCACTCCCATAGTAGATTACTGAGTACTCGAAATCGTCGATCATTTTTTTCAAACTACACACAAGTTCATTTAATTTTTGTTTCCTTTTACACATCTACGGGACGGTGTAAAAGTATCCTATAGCAGAGCGAATAGTGCTGTGTTACAACAATGAAAGCGTGTGTAAATGTGTGTTTTTCGAGTGAATGCCAAGTTGCGCCAAGTATCTTCAATATGACAAGTAACGAACTAGCCCAGCAACAAGTTTTGTTAAATAATATTATTAAGTATATATATATATATATATATATATATATATATATATATATATATATATATATATATATATAATATAACAGGATAGATAAGATTTCTTTTACCACGAAAGTGTTTTATGCCGGGGTGCACCAAGACTTCACTGACGTATTTCCGTCAAGGAAATGACGTCGAAAAAATATACATGATCAGATGGCAAAGAAAAAAAGTTCCGTCAACGGGCATCGAACCCACGACCGTTCGGTCCGCAACAACAGACGCCGGGCACGCTATACACTGCGCCACGGTTACTTTTTTTTTTCTTTATTGACTGCGCCATGGTCACAGACTCTAGAGGCTTTACAAACGCGCCTTTTATATCTACCACTCTCCCGGTCGACGGGGTGGTGTTGCCCTCTGGGAGCGGTAAAGTAATTCGTCATTACTGTGGCCTCCGCGATTAGCAGCTGCAACGCGTTACACGTCCCCCATAGAGTTTCATACAATACCCTAGAGAGGAAACTGGCGCTGCGATCGTTCAACCACCATGGGAATGATGGGAAGTACAGGCTTCGGATTGGATAGCATTAGCTAGCGAACTGTCTACAAATCTTTTTCTACAGTTTCAGTTTCGTTCTTCGCGAGGCGTGGGTAGTGGGGTGCGTTTCAAAGCATTCAAGCAGCGCCTTTGTTGTTCAAAGAGGCTGAAGAACGCTAGATCTCTTGGTTTGCTGCGACGCTGCAGCTTTACAGGTTGTATTTGACAGTTGTAGCAAAGCTCCGTGCACTCACCGCTGCGCACAGATGTAGCGTCCCATGTCAGTGCAGCAAACGCATCGGAATTCACGTTTGTTTGATAAGCGCGTCTTACCAAAATTCGTTCAAATCAGCTGCAAAACGACGGCGAAGCTAAGTAGACGCACCGTCGCGCTCCT